>NC_068368.1:50270555-50413055 GCF_020536995.1 Dreissena polymorpha | reverse complement strand
TTCTATGAAAATCAGAGGTTCTTCGTTGAAAAAGTTAACATTGAATTTATTTTTTTTGCATTAAAGGAGTAAGATTCAGCAATTGTAGGGGTCGTGCTAAAGCAGCCATTCATTTAAGATTAATTCCGTCAAAGAATAAATAATGTTGAAATCTTATGATATTCAGTATTTAGTAACGTGTGGCGTCTTCTTCGTTTTACTTAGCTTTTTATGCCTAGGTGTGTGTGAAATCAGTAGTCCGGTGTATGGCACTTATAAAACATGTATATGTTCTTTTCGACTACACCTTTCGGAAAAAAGATGTGTATAAGATATCTTTTAAATAACAATTCAATGAAATATTTTTTTATCTAATTGGCAAAGTCATATCAGCGTGGGTTGCATTTGCGTTGACTTTTCTATCACTAGATAACACTATGTAAGGTAAATGCAGCTGTAACAAAGGATGCTATACCTATATCAATATATTCATAACGGAAAAGTATACTTGTTAAACTTAGGTCATGCCGTGTTTCGCGTCTTTGTTTAGTTTTATAGTTGTAAAACGACAATGTTGTAATGTTTACGTTTAATAATTGTATATGTTCTGGTAAATAATTTGTTAAGATTATAATTTTAAAATATACCAAGTTGTGTGAGATGAAATATTTATTTTAAGAGTACTCTTTCAAATGCAACGCACCATTTATATGCTAATTTTTATTACTCCGTTAATTAAAAAACTAACAATAGACCCGTGTCTAGTCTAGCACTTGCTTCGACACGTGAAATTTAGCACCACTCGTTAATTGGACATGGCTAATTTCACACCTTCCTAGTCCGCACTAAGGGAACGTTCAGGATTAACAGGGCTTTATCCGTAGTTTTATTTTAAAATTAATTGGCACTTTTTATTGACACTAATTGACAATTGCAAAGTCCCCTTTTACCAACCGGACTAGTACTCGAGTCGTGCGGAATAAAAGGAAAAGGCAAATTTGACACATGGCACAGTTTAATCCACTGCTATATAACCAAGCATTATTTTGTATCAGTAGTATAGTTACTGTTCAAACAAATACTTCGATCATGTCTGTCCATACAAACATTCATGTCCAGCTGAAGACCGCTGAGCGCCACTTCCGGTACGCCTGTCAGCAAGTGATGATTATCAGCCGTCAGGTGGAGGAGAAGACCCGTCGGTACCATGGCGTCGACAGAACAGGCGACACAATCTCCCGTTACAACATCCGGTTGCGTCTTTCTATTCTTGATGGCGTCAGAAACATGTACTATGAATTTGCCGCTAAGAAAGCGGCCGAGATAGTAGAGCTGCAGCAACGCGTTCTTGACGTCATCAGCCACAGTGACGTCACACTCGACGAGAGTGATTCTGAGATGTCAGCCGATGACATCTCTGTAACTTCGGATACCTCGGTTTCCTGTAGTGAATCCGACTGCTTCGAACTGTGCGACTGAGAGCGTCTTCATTCAACAATATTGCAGAGTTGCATCGTGTTACTGAAGATGTAATCAAACACCGAGATTTACCCTCGACGTGGGTGATTCTGAGTACCTTTGAAATGTACGCAACATCGGTGATTAGACTTAGCGGAAGCGACTCCGACTACAGCTCGAACTGTCCGACAGAGCGACTGCGTTCCACTTCATGGCCAGACATTATTTGCATATTCTCTTCGTCAGCGTCTGATATTGAAATGCGGATTGAGCAATATGTCCACATAAAGAAGACTAGTTCTCTATTGATAAAATGTCGACTCAAACTGTGGTCGAGTTATATGTGAAACCACGAACTGCTGTTACTGTATTTAATGTAACAAAATGTATTGTGTGATTTTTACTATTGCAAGATAATAAACTCTTTGGAAATTCACTTGTTTTGACTTATATACATGTAAATACGCCATTTCGTATACTTATAGTTGAAGGGTTATGGCAACTGTTACGTCCTCAGAACTTTTCTTGGAACATTCAGAAGTAATACAATAAATTCAATATTTATTTATCAATTTGAAATCAGATAAAAAGTGCAGTCGAGCAATAATACACCCCATAGTATACAATTAGTTTTTCCAACCGGGTTGCTTTCCATGTTTAGTTTAAGCGATATGAAATTTAACTAGTTAACTAGTTTTATTTCTAAACACGTAACGTTGTATAAGAGAATTTGTGAAAAATCCTTCTTTCGTGGTTGCGTGGTGTAATGGTATATAAATAAATAAATTGCTCGTCTATGTTGCCTTTATTTACATAAGGAATTGTTTTTTTAAATGCATCGCAAATTGATAGGTTCGATATGATCATTAGAAAATAATATATATGAAGTTTAAGTAAGATAGAAAAACCCGCTCCTAAAAGCGAAACTTATTGAAAGTAAAACACCACAACAACAACAACAACAATAATAACGACACATACACACGATAATCCTTACTTCAACACGATAACAAGACAGCATCAATACTAATAAAAGTCACACAATATAACAATAATTAGTAGTCTTCCGATTTACTAGACAAGCCATTTCGAGTGTTAGATTAAAACACGTAAACTGTCGACGTGTTAGATTAAAACACGTAAACTGTCGACGTGTTAGATTAAAACACGTAAACTGTCGACGCCAAGGGTCTGAAGTGTCTGATACGTGTCAAAACATTTTTGTTATAACATGAAGCATGTACCCAACCTTTAATGCTTATTATACAACTATGTCTTTGACAAATCCTTTTTCATTTATGTAATAATATGTCTTCACAATAACTTGCATTCCTTATGAAACGACTGAATGTTTAACCCATTAAACTGGTTTGTTTTTTATCAGAATCACAAGATTGTTTTCGTCCATTTATGCCCCCATTTTTTTGTCTTGATATGTTGGTCGTAGATTAAATTATGGTACTAATTTACTGTCGCCGAGTAAATATTTTATACCTGTAATCAAATAAAAACATTTGCAATTATGAGTTTGGTAGATTTATATTTTATCGTGAAACATATTATTTTGTTAAAGTTATCGAATTCAAATATGGCGGCCGTTCCTTTGCGCGTCATTCTTGTATCCGTGGAGCTCGTTCTAAAGATTATATTTTAAATATATAATATAATTTATTCATTGAATATCAAGTTTCCTCAAATATTTTATATCAAAAACTATACCTCTAACTCGCGAAAGCGCTTTCGTTCAGTACGAAAATCGTGAAATAAGCAAAAATGATTTGCAACGTTAAATAAACCTCCATCTTGAAAAATAGTATTCAGAAACGGGTGCAATGTTTTCCAAAACGCAGAGAAAACAGACTGGCTATCGTTAAAATGACGTGATTGCACGCCAAGACTTTTGTAAAACGCGCGTGTCTGTCTTTACCACATTATGTTCCTGTTTTTCGTGGAAGTTCATCGGGTGTCAAATGGAAATCCACGTGCAGGCACGTGCCTGGTATGAATTCTCGCTCACAAATATGTTGAGCGGTTTCACAACATGTCATCTAAAAACCGTCACTCTCATATGTTGTACCTTTACTATCACATGAAATACCGATATGAAGAAATGCTTCCCAAACACCGGATTTCTCCAGAAATTACGAAAATACAATAGAACACGGTAATAAGAAATAAATAGATTATTATATTCGCTGCATAAAATCAGAAAACATGTAGAAAGCACATTTTTTTCCTACGTCTTAAAGGCGGCCACAATATACTCAACCAATCTGTCACGTTCATGCTTCAAGCATGTTCATAGATGGCGCATAAAGTAGGTAGAAAATAAAGTTGGGAAGCAATATACAGTATATGTTAACAAACATTATTGGCTTATGGTCGTTGTATATAAAAACAATGCCACGAGTCGAGTGGTTATTATTTCAACAATTAACCCATTTGTGTCTAGTGGACCTTCCCACCCTTCTAAATTTGATCAATTTATTACCAAAATTAGAGATGCCTTGAATATTTATTTCTAAATTTAGAATATTTCTTACAGAAATTGCTTTAAGCAAACAGCGCTGACCCTGATGACACGCCGCATCATTCGGCGTCAAATCCGGGTCTACGCTGTTTGCCAAGGCCTTTTTTTCTAGACGCTAGGCATAAATGGGTTAATTGTATTGCTTGTCGTGAAATATGGCACTGGATTACCGTCGTTTACCATCAATACAATTACTTAGTATATCGCTTGCAAAAATTATTCATATTTGGACATAAGTGCCGATCTTATATCAGTGTAATTAGATCGTGGTCTCAAAAAACTGTTAAGGAATTATTTTTTTTCTATATGAACATTATTAACATTACTTTTTAGTCTTTTTGAAACGCAAATAGGCTTTTGTAGGTCACAATATACTAAATAGTTTTCCTATATAATTCAATGTAAAAGCGACAACTTTGAGCGAAAATAAATGCAACATTTTGCACATAGAGACTCCCATAACCATACATTTTCTTAAAGGCCATTCTAAGCTGAATCGATTTATGCAATAAAAAGATAGGTCATGTTCAATCCAAGAAAGAACTTGACACGAATCAAAATCGACTGTTTTTGCAACTTTTTTCTCGGCCGTTTCTTAGTCCGTTTCTTAGTGGAATGTAACCTTTTTCAGTACAATGCTTTACTATAATCTCTAAGATCATATTTCAGGGATCAGTTGTGAACACTTATTCATGCCCTACCACTATCTCCAAATGATAAAACCCGAACAATAGTTTAAAGTGTAAAACATGCCTTCGAGTCAACTATGATATTTTTTTAGGGAGTACAGCCCTACATGAAACGATTAATTAGTATATTGTAACCTGTAATACCGCATTTCAAAATCACAGAGGAAATGGTTGTCCTTTTCCAAGCCTTCCCTCATTTGGGGCAGACGAAATAGATATTTAATATAGTATTTCGTAATTCTTACAATTTCTCATTTATTAACTTTTTTCTAACATTTTCTTCTAGGAACATTGCTTAAACCATTTTATGTGATTTTTTCTTAGACCGTTTTACGTGAAAAAACGTTCTTAGAAACTAAAACAAATTTCGTTCGTAAAACAATTCTGGTATTGGCAAAAGCGAGTTATTTTTAGAAAATTACCATCTACAAGGCAAACTTAAAAGAATTATGTCCCTTGAAAAAGAAAGTGAGACAATTATATAACTGCTTCATGCGAGGTAGGGGACTTTTATTGCTTGGCAATAATCTTGTTCTTCAAACAAAATCTTTTTGATAACCTTTTACATTTTCAGTCAGACAACTAATCCTTTAACATTAACTTCAGCAGAAACTTCCATGTAACTTGCAAATAGACTTTCAACGCCATCGGCGCTCTCGTTTATATTTCAGGAGATGCGCCACGCACATGACATGATCGTGCAGACCGTATTTACTACGACTATTGTATCCTACAGTCGTTGTGTACCTGAACACAATGCTCTCATAGTATGCCAGGGGCACAAAGATTATTTCGCCTGATAAATAGTTACAAGGAACTCAGGTCGCGCGCCGAAATCTGGTCTGACAACCATACGTTGACAACGTCATAAGGGCGTCAACGCAGATTAACGTGTAGTCCGATAACGGTGGTTTGTGTGCTTTCATGCGATTGTTCCTTCGCGTATTAATCACGTTCAATTAAAGTTGACATTCCATTTGATGAATCTAGTACAAGTATATATGTTTAATCTTAACGCTATAACCTACAGACCCTTCTAGTTACATTCAGGTCCCTTATGCCCCGATACCATCAGATCTACTCTAGATCAACAGCCTTTCTGGTTATTTCTTTGTCTTAGTTTTGTATACACAATTGCAACACGTATATTAAAGTGACCATACATACACAATAACGAGACAAACTAAATATACTTAACCACAATGAATATAATGAATGAACGAGCATTAAAGCGGCGGTTTTATGGTGTAACCGTTAGCACAATTTTAAAGAAACGTACGTACTTTTCTATTCATTATCATGAGCAGAGCTAAAAGGTTCACAACATGTTTTGTTTTAGTCATTAACAAACTTGACGCTATGGACGTAGTCCTAATTGAGAAACACTACAATCTGATTTTAGTTTGGATTTATTTCACTGTAAGACTACTTCATACAGATGTATTTTTTTGTAAAATCTGATAACATGTATTTGTATTAGACCACGCGATGTGTTTTTCTGTTTGAATTAAAGGTATCAAGGAACGAAACTTGTGCCCGTCGAACATCATCCGAAAATGTAAAATAAAAATTCAATTTTTGATGAATCTTTATTTCTAAGTATCAACATATTGAATTAGTAAATGTCTTTATTTCTAATAATTTTCTTTTTATATTTCACATTTCCTTTATTGAAGGAAAATAGTATCCTTGTTCTTCTGGGAAAACTGGGCTTAATGCGTAAAGTGCGTTACCGGTACTTGTCGCCCCAGATTGGCAAGTATAGTCTGCATAGGCTAAAATCGGTACGACACTTAGGCTAAAATCGGTACGACACTTAGGCTAAAATCGGTACGACACATAGGCTCAAATCGGTACGACACATAGGCTAAAATCGGTACGACACTTCCGCCAAGACTTGATTTTCGTTTAGAAGAGTCTTCCTTTAAACGAAAAATTCCGTAAAATTCCGAAATTATGCGGGCTGCACAGGCTAATCTGGGACAAAAATGTACGTACAAACATTAAGCCCCATTTTCGAAAACAATGCCTCGTATTGGAAAATATGTGTATGTGTCGTAACCTTCATTTGTCATAAGATATTTGATAAGACAGGAACAAAGGTATCAGTAAATTTTAAAGGGCGTTGCACCTTCTGCTGAACGTCAACGCTAACAGTCGATATGCGTGACGACATTATATTACTTGGTGTTCTATAGGGTTCTATTTAAATCCGCCTCAGGAAAAATAATAAACACACACTATTGCACTTTTCAACTATATTATACTTTTATTACACTATAGTTATTTAAAGATTTCATAAAATACTTTACTTTTCATATAAAGCATTAAAACAACTCTTTTCTATTATTCCTATTGTTGCTATAAAATATTTCCATGTCTATGCTGCTTTCTCTATAAAACCTAAAATTTAACTGAACTAAAACAAAGCTTATTCTAATCTAACAGCTATTTTAAATGTCAAAACATCTATTCAATTTGCTACAGGAAACAAGAGCATGGTGAAATTAATTCTCTTTCAACAGAGTGATATTTAAAGTAAACAACAGGCAACACAATGTTGTTATTAATTTCATGGTTAAATGCTATCCATTAATTTCCCTGCAGAACATTCTCCCCATACCTTGATAAACTTTAGTTTATCAAATTGTCAAGTATACCAGATGTATGCTAACTGCTTATGCTAACTGTACTCTGTTAAATTTCAAAAGTATGCCATATACTATATTCTATCAAATGCTGTAAGTATAAGACTTATACTGTATTTTATCAAATGTTAACAGTATGACATATCTTCTGTACTATTTGCTTATCTAGATTCAGTGGAAGTGTTAATATTACTATACTAACTATAATTTACTGTAATATCATACTACAATACAAACGAGACACTTTAATCTCCAAATTCTCAACTACACACAATCGCATTATTTTTATAAACAAAACTATAACATTTCACATGCATATATATGATAAAAGTTTGTAATAAAAGCAACACATAATATACATTCTTTATCATCAAAATGTCATACAATGTATAGTAAACTAAAATGTAATTACAAGACATAAAGCAAAATTTCAAGCTCTTCAGTTTCACAAAATGTTCACTATGTTTGTCTTCCCAAAAAAGGATATACAGTTATTATTATGCGCTCTGAGTCAAATTGCAAATCTGCATATAAAACTTTTTACACCTAACAGTAATAGTTACTGTGGTTGCTTTGTGGATTATTATGCCACTTAACACAACAACCAACATTCAACTAGCTTATTTACACTTGCACTTGGTCTTGAAGCTGAGTTCATGCTGTAATCTTCTTCCTCTGGCATAATTAAACAAAGTCTTGTAACTGATCTCTTCAAAACTGATTGTCCAATACGAACACTGACAGCGCGAACATGACCATCAGCTCCTGGGAAAATCTCCACTATTCTACCAAGCAGCCATCGACCTCTAGGCTGCTCAGGATCGACAACAAGAACAACGTCTCCTATCCTAAAGTCTCTGTGTTGTTGAAACCACTTCTTTCTGCCAGCAAGAATTGGCAGAAATTCTCGCAACCAACGTTTCCAGAAGTGTTTCACGAGTTCTTGTATACGCCTCCAGCGTTTAATTGACTATATTCTGTGTCGTCAAATGAGTCTGGAGCAAACTGGCCTCCAACTTGTTCAAACAGGAAATGGTTTGGAGTAAGCGGTGTGCAATCATCAACATTTGCAGACTGGTACGTTAGTGGACGAGAATTAATCAAACTTTCAGCTCCAGTGCAAGCTGTGATGAGCTCTTCATCAGATATATCAGCTGAGGTCAAGATTGCTGATATTGCTCGTTTTGCTGATTTAATCATTATTTCATGTACGCCACCCCAGTGTGGCGCCGCAGGAGGGTTGGAAAACCACTGTATTCCTCGGTTAGCAGCACTTTCTTTGAATTTGTCTTTGTCTACATTCTGCACTAGTTCTCTTAGTTCTTTATCTGCCCCGACAAAGTTAGTGCCATTGTCAAAATACACTAAAACTGGTAAACCTCTCCTATTCACCATTCTGTAGAATGCATTCAAGAATGCGTTTGTGTCGAGACCAAAGGCTATTTCTAGGTGCACTGCCCGTGTTGATAAGCATGTAAATAGACAGAGGTATCCCTTGCTCGTCTTGTTCCCCTTCCCTGGATTGTAATGTAAGGACCACCAAAGTCTACTGCGACATTACTAAATGCACGCATGGTTACTTTTGTTCTCACTTTAGGTAAAGGTGCCATGATTTGATCCTTTGGATGGCCTTTCCTTCGTTTGCATTCAGAACACTTGCTTTTCCAGTCTCTTATTTGTTCTCTAGCAGCTACAATCCAGTATTTCACTGACAGATCAGAGAGTGTTTGGTTTGTTCCGCTATGATTGTTCTTTTCATGGGCATCTTTCACAATTAACTCTGTAACTGGACTCTTTCTGGGTAGTAACACAGGATATTTAGTGTCACATGGAAGAAATTCAGAGTACTTTAATCTACTGTCACTTCTCATCACCCCTTCGGTGTCTAATCTTGGATTCAGTTTGATCAGTTTGCTGGAAATTCCTACTTTCTGATTCTTACTAAGTTTATCATACTCTTCTGCAAAATATCTTCTCTGTGTCTCTTTGATCATTTCAGTCTTGCTTTCTTCAATTTCAACTACATTCAATGGCCCACGGACTCGATCATCTTTCTTCATTTTGCAGTTTTCAACAAATCGAATGACCCATGATCGAATTTTAACAAGTTTTGTCCAATTGGAATATCTTTCCGGGCTAAGTCTCCACTCTTCTTGTGACACATAAAATGTACGCAAATTTGTTTGTGCTGTTTTTCGCATTTCAAGTTTTCCATCATTACCCACATCAATTTTCTCTTTGGACATTCGTTTTCACTTTCTTTTAGGAAGCTGGGGCCTTCCCACCAATTGTTCGCAACAGCAAGACTGTTAACAGGTAAACCTCTTGGCACATAGTCTGCTGGGTTTTCGTTTGTTGAAACATATCTCCATTGACTTGGATTTGTTACTCTGTGAATTTCACCAATTCTGTTTGCAACAAATGTTTTGAATTGTCTGCTGTTATTTCGTATCCAATATATGACATTCATGCTGTCCGACCATAATGTTACTTGTTTGATTTCTATTTCAAGAGTTTTGCAAATCCTTGATGTCAGTTTTAAACCAAGTGTTGCTGCGAGTAGTTCAATTCTTGGGATACTAGTAGATTCTGTGGGAGCAACACGACTTTTTGCAGCTACAAAGCGTACAGTCACATCGTCATTTTCATACTCACATCTCAAATATGTTGCTGCTCCATATGCAATTGATGACGCATCTACAAATGAATGAATTGCCATTGACTTCAGCTGTGTTTCATTATTTTTGTTTTTGAGACAACGTGAAATCTTGATCTTATCTAAATGTTTAAGATCTTCGAACCACCTTTCAAAATTCAACTTCTCTGCTTCTCTCACGTTTTCATCCCAGTCAACCCCACTTAACCAGATGTATTGCATGATTGTTTCCCTCGCACTACATATGGCGCTAAAAAACCTAAAGGATCAAATATCCTACAAACAGTCTTCAATACATTTCTCTTTGTGATTTCATCTGGCATGGTCATTTCGTCACCGACTTTGAATATAAATTCATCATGTTTTGCTTGCCAGGATATTCCAAGAGCTTTAGTTGTTGGCAGATGTCCTGTTCGTAAATCTATTTCTGCTGATCTATCTTCTTCTGGTATTGTTTCTAACACTTATAGTGAATTTGAAATCCACTTTCTATCATGCATATCAGCTTTCTGCCACAGCTCTCTCAATTGTCTACATAGCTCTATTCCCTCTGTCACGTTTTTCGTAGAATCCATGCTATCGTCCATGTAAGTAGACTTCAGAATTGTCTCAGCCGCCATCGGATATATGTCAGCATTGAGCACAGCATTATGTTGAGATACATACTGGGCTAGATATGGTGATGAGTTAACTCCGAACACTAAACGTGTGAATTCAAATGTTTCGATGGGGCTTTCTGGTGATTCTCTCCATAGGAATCTTTGGTATTTTTGATCCTCACTTGCTAGGCCAACTTTCAAATACATCTCCGCTATGTCACAGACAACTGCGATCTGATTTCTTCTGAACCTTAGCAACACATCAAACAGTTTTCTTTGCAATTTTGGACCTGTACTTAGGTACTCATTCAAACTTGTGCTTCAGGTTTAGATGATGCATCAAACACAATGCGAACGTTTGTTGTCTCCTTTTCTGGCTTCACTACAGCAAAATGTGGCAAATACCATCCTTTTTCATTGTCTTTTCTTTCAACCTTCTTTATAAAGCCTTTCTCTTCATATTTCCTTATAATGTCACTATACTCCTGCTTCAATTCAGGAGATTTCTTCAAATTTTTCTCAGTACCATATAGTCTGTTTAAGGCACTACTATAGTTGTCAGGTAATGTTTCTTTATCTGATTTCCATGGCAATGGAACTATGTATCTATTGTCTTTGTGTTCAATACTGTTTTCTATTTTAACCTGCACTTTCTGGTCTTCTAGTGACATTTGGTTACACTCCGTTTCACTTTCAACTACCCAAAACTGTTTCAATGAAGTCTCCAAGGTATTATTAGCATGAAACACAAACATGCTAGTGCTATCATGATTATTCTCTCTATTTATTGGCCCAACACATGTCCATCCAAGTGGTGTCAATCTAGCCACTGGTTCACCATCACCACCTACTATCTCTCCAAGTGACCTATGAAGGTGCGCATAGTCAAGACCTATCAGTAAATCTATCTTCTTCTTTCTACCTGTACTTGGGAATGGTATGTCTTTAAGATGTGGCCACTGCTCTTTCATTATTTGCCAATTCACTGTTTGAAGTTTTCCAGTTACATTTCTTGTTGTTTGTGCTTCCATTGAAAGTTCATATTTTCTATTTAAGCTCTGGAGTTTGAACATAACATTCATAGTGCTAAATCTATCTGATTTTCCATTCATCACACTTACTTCAATGGTTTTTCTTTCACCTTGGAGTTGTTATTCACATGCAACATCTTCGTTTAGATAAGACGTTGTACTCCCGTCATCTAACAATGCATTGATGACTAATTCACGATTGCCTGTTGATACTACTACCGGAATGGTTCTCAGAGCAATACTTTATCTATTATGAGCACTATATGTCTTCGAGACATCTTCTTGTGGTACTGGGAGAAATGCTTTAGCATTAACATTCAAAACATCTCTATGTAATAGTCTGTTGTGTGTCTTTGTGCAACTATTTATTCCACACTGTCCCTTTAATCTACATTCTTTCCCCATATGAATACCTTTAAGGCATCTGAAGCAAAGTCCAGCATCTTTTGCTTGTTTCCATCGTTCTTCTACATTCATAGCATTGAATTTCATGCATTCCCATGCATTGTGATTTTCTCTGCAAATTTGACATTTAACAGATTGTTTTTGCCTTGCGTCTGTTTTTAGGAAGAAGGTCTTTTGGGGTTTCATTCGCGGGTTTTCTTGGTGTTTCAAACCATAAATAGTCTCATTTGCATGAACTGCATATTCCGTCTCTTCATTCACAAACGTTCTCAATGTTTCAACAGAGTCTGGTAACGATTTGTCATGTAGTGTTCTCATAAAGCGTGTTAACAATGGTTTGTGGCAGTTTTTTTAACAAACGGTGGTATAACGATCTTCCTTCAAGATCATGAAGATGGTTTACTTCCTTTAAGTTAATAACTGCAATGTCAAGTAAATCAGCGAATTTTTCAAGTTCTTTAGGCGATTCATTCTTTAACGGCTGGAAATTCTCTAACTCATCTAAGAATTGGTTTACTACTCTTTTGGTACCACCATATTTCCTTTGCAGCATTATATGCCTCTTTCGAATGTCCCAGATTTTCAATAGATTGTAGCGCTTCGCCACCTAGGTACTGACGTAATTGCAGAAGTTTGTACTGTGGGGTACTTGGCGATTCGTCAATACATGCTTGAAAAGCTGCCTTCCATGCAGGGTACTTTGTCTTGTCAACAGTGAACACGGGAATCATTACTCTTTGAAGTTGTTTCCGCATGTCTTTGCCTAATGCGGAATCTGATTTACTGCCGTCTTCATGGTTTGATTCATGATCTTGGTCAGACTTGGAGCTTACTGTGTAGTCAGACTTGGAGCTTACTTTGTGGTCAGACTTGGAGCTAACTGTGAAAACTTCATCATATAAACTCACGAGTTCATCATACTGTTTCTCAAAAATGTCAATTTTATTCAAAGTACTTGCCAATTCTGTTGAATCTTTCACCACTAAGGCAAGGTCTTGAACACTTTGCACTGCCATGTCCATAGCCTCTTCAACCTTGTCAAGAGACTCTTTCGCAAGATCTTTATTTGGCGTATCATCGCTTAATATGTTTTTCATTTTATTACGCGCCCTGGTGAATGCTGCTTTACATCGTGATTTTTTCACTTTTAATTCTACCAAATTTTCCTTGAGGGGTGTCTTCATGTTCTTTGTCATCCATTGTGAGATGTAGAAATAGGCAAACCACGCTCTGCTACCAAATTGTTCTATAGGGTTCTATTTAAATCCGCCTCAGGAAAAATAATAAACACACACTATTGCACTTTCCAACTCTATTATACTTTTATTACACTATAGTTATTCAAAGATTTCACAATATACTTTACTTTTCATATAAAGCATTAAAACAACTCTTTTCTATTATTCCTATTGTTGCTATAAAATATTTCCATGTCTATGCTGCTTTCTCTATAAAACATAAAATTTAACTGAACTAAAACAAAGCTTATTCTACAGCGATTTTTTTTCCTTCTTTATAAAGTACCGGTAAACGGCACTTTCCCAATTACGAAAAAACTACAAATTTCCCAATTGCTGTCCAAAAAAATTCCCAATTTAAGGTAAAAAAAAATGCAACATTTAGTTAGTTACCCTTTGGCTTAAACCAAGGTAAATATAATATAGACAGCTTGAAAACACTTAGTTATCAATTTTTAAGTATTTGGGAGCATAAAATCAAATACAATAATTTCTCAATTTGATGTTTTCACGACTCGATTTTTCCCAATTTTCAGGTTTTCACGACTCAAATTATCCCAATTGGACCGGTACGGGTACTTTTCCCGATTGGACAAAAAAATCGCTGTTCTAACAGCTATTTTAAATGTCAAAACATCTATTCAATTTGCTACAGGAAACAAGAGCATGGTGAAATTAATCCTCTTTCAACAGAGTGATATTTAAAGTAAACAACAGGCAACACAATGTTGTTATTAATTTCATGGTTAAATGCTATCCATTAATTCCCTGCAGAACACTTGGCGTAATGTTCGATGGGTACTGCGTTGTATTGGATTGTTTCAGTAAACTGTCGTGTCAATTTTAACACTTTTGGAAACTTTATAATATTAAAGATAATTGTTTGAGACGTGGAATAAAACTATTTGCAACAATTTTGCGTTACGCCTTAAGTCATAAATCACCAGGTAAATCTTCCAAAAAAACGCACCGTTTCTTTAAAGTTGGACTGACTTACCTCCCTTTCTGTGACGTCATTGCTGTACATCCGCTATTTTTAAAAGCGTTATTTCTGTCGGGACGATCAGTTGCATTGCCATTACTTCAATACTTTTATGTAAAATTATGGATTTTTCTGACGAATCTGATCATTATGAAGATGAACTGCATTAAATTAGACCATACATGTACAGTATACGCCATTTTATCGATTTTTAAAAACAATGACAATTTAACCAGACTCCTTTTCCCAAAATGGCTGGAAAAGCCCTGAAATGTTCGTTATTACATTTTTCGTCATCTATCCAAATTATTGTATTCTTTCTTGATAAATAAATTTTAGTGAAAGAAATCGTATTATTGTAACACATAATTCAACTTATAACAGTAATTCTAATCATTTGCATCCATCGATGTAATTGCATTCATGCTCTTACTGTTCATCGACCCCTTTTAAACACAATTATATCACGAATAATTTGAAATTTCCTCTATATTTATTTCAAAACAAACACGACGTATCTTTTTCGTTAGGGTCGATATTATGTGGTACAATAATACGATTAATAAACGATTTGTAAACACCCCTCCACGCGAAAAATAACAAATAACAAATACATGATTTGTTATTAAAGTGTCTGTTTGTAGAATAAGTCGGGATTGTAAGCAGATATAAATGGAATATGTCTCCTTTACTAAATTTCAACATGTATTTCACACCCATGCACATGACTGTTTTTTTGGTCGTTTTAGACGCCGAGGATAAAGGGAAACCGTGCTAGCACCTAGCTCACGGACTCTAGATGAGACCAATATACGCTCCGTGCCTAGCTGTAGGCTCCCACACCTGGAGGAGTGATAATTGCGTGATATTTATGCTTTTCTCAGTATAAAGCCATGACGAACCCACAATTGATTGAAATAATTGCATCATATATGTCTACATGTCGAATTTTATATTGAAACATTAGGCGGTGACCATTTTGATTTGTCGGCATTTTGTTTCATTTCAGACTCCATGCAGTTTTCAGATCTTAATCTCTATGATTTATTACTCGAACTTGTTAGTTTCTGAACACGTGTGCTACTGAAAAAAAGCCATCGGGATTGTGTTTTATGGCCCAAACAAGCACACAGTGGCTACGACCGTGTTTTTATCCCTAAATGTAAGCTAAGCACGTGCACTGTTAAATATTATGGGCTGCACACGACACGTTTTAGCCATCAATGCAAATTGGCCCCGGTCATATTTCTTAATAAAGAGAACATTGCTCAAGTAAGCACCATTTTGAGTGTCTAAATAATAATGAATGTCAGATTTGAGATTTGATGATTTTTTCTTGGATGTTTATTAGTTACCAAAACATTGGTATTTGTAACTATAGCTGCATACAGGAAGTAGAATTAATGCAATTCGAAAACAGGTGTAATGCTGGCTCCAGTCAGTGCTTCTCGTGGAAATTTGAAAGGGCGTACGGACATTAAAGTATTACAAAAAATCTAACCCTTTGACCCCCAATTTTCTCCATTGCTGTTTAGTACAAGGTAAGTTACCTATCTGAAAACATGGTTTCCAGGCACCTTACGTCTGCAGGAATGTGGCAGTTTGTATGTTGAAACTGGCTTAAAAAGGCTCTGGAGCACACAGAATTCTTATGTTTTCCCTTGAAATAATCAATACTAAAGCATGTTGCCCGAACTCATTTGATTTGAATTTTCCTGATTTTTCAGAAGTCACACCCTCAACCATTCTGGAAATGTGCTTGGTTTATTTTCAGATTTGCGAGGTGACCAGTTTCCAGACATTGGTTCGCTCCTGCTTGTGTACGAGATTGGCCGAGACTAATAAAACTGTAGTGTGCCACCATGTTGGTAAGTGCAAACGTTCTACCGAAAACCGCCGACTTCGTCTTTTTTTTATTGCTCAATCAAGCCATGACCTTCCAATATACTGTGTATTACGACACACAAACTTTAGATAAGCACGTGTCTTCTGTCAAAACAATGATTTTATAGGTCAGTAAACATATCGAAGTACCACACAGATTAAATTCCCGTACCAAAAATATCAATAAAAACAGAAAAATAACACCCGAATTAACTGTCGCTTATCTTCTAAAGCGGACGCCAAAATGCTTGTTCAGCTGTGACGTCACAAAACAGGGGAGAACAGGGGAGGTAAGCGAATCAACGCTTTGCGAGTTACGATCATAAAAATCAACAAAATCATCTTTTTTTATGTTAAACACAACACTAAAACTTTATTTACCCGATAAATTAATCATATTTCAATGTAAATAGCGTGAAATATATTGACTTTGGATTTTCTTTGAAATTGGCCTTTAATAGGTACGCAAAGTTTTCCCATGTACTAAGTTGTCTTAAGTCTAATATTTTTTTTAATTGATATCTTTTTTGTTAATCGATGCGAGATGTTCCTATGTACAAAAATGTCGAGATCAACAAAGCATTAATCAATACCTCGTTTTGTAATCAGAAAGCATTATCAAAATGAATTTAGTATTAATTATATTTATCGCTAATCGATAAGCACATTTAAGATGTAGTCAGTTAAACAACATTAATGAGCCGTCCATAATGTACACACGGTATTAATAGTTGTTATTTTATAATAAAAAAAGCTATTCAAGCTTTGCAATAATTTAAAATATTCAAACAGGTGGATCATCTATCTCGGCCTATCGTAGATCTACTGCATAAATGGTAAGATATTTAGCACGCTATCAATCAATCTCACGTCATAACAATACCAGTTTGGTATACATTTAATACTATCTTATCGGTTGAATCGATTAACATTTAATATGGTTTAATTTATTTAATACCAACATGGGTATACATCATAAACAATGGCGACTGCGAAGTCATAGATGTCCCTATAAAGACAATGTCAGAGATGGGTAATCATGATGAACAAGGCGATATGATATATTATATACAAGATAGTATATGTTTACGCGATATACCCGATTGTCAATTAGACAATTTGAACGGTTGATGGGATAGATAATAAACATTGAGGCCCGGGAACAGTGGGTATCTAAATGAGCCTTGTTCTGAGAAAACTGGTCTTAATGCATAGCGCGTAAAGTGTCGCCCATATTAGCCTGTGTAGTCCGCACAGGCTAATCAGGGACGACATTTTCCGCTTTTATTGTATTTTTCGTTTAAAGGAAGTCTCTTCTACACGAAAATCCAGTTAATGCGGAAAGTGTCGTCCCTGATTTGCACAGGCTAATCTGGGACGACACTTTACGCACATGATTTATGCCCAGTTTTCTCAGAACACGACTCAAATTGTGTTAGATTTCGTTGTGTATATACACGGTCAATCCGCGACGAAGCAGCGTGTGTGTGTAATTCACGTTTCTGAGGTCCTTCCGCGCCTGAGGCTGTGGATCCGGATTATGTCCCAGCACTCCTACCTAATTATCTTATTAGAATAACGAAAGTTGGGACGAATTTCGAAAAATGGCTGCAATTTCCAGCTTTGTGTTTGTTTTTTACTGAAATATATTTAATATTTTGGATGGTCTTGTGCTGTAGGGGAATACCCGGACCAAATCCCACTTGTCCGGGATGGTGGACACAAACCAAACTCACATGCTGCCGGGAACACGCATTAAAACTGGTGTCGCCTAGGCGAGAAGCGCGTGTACCAACCACTGCGCTAACCGATCAGCCTGTTTTAGCTTCCCTCTGGGAAAATCGGTTTAAATGCATTGCGCAAATTCTGGTCACAGATTAGCCCGTGCAGTCCGCACATGATAATCAGGGACGACACTCTCCTCTCTTGTGGAAATTGTCGTTTAAAGGATATCTCATCTCAACGAAAACTAGTCTCCACAGGCTAATCTGGGACGACAGTTTACGCACATGCATAGAGCCAGTTTTTCCAGAACAAGGGCCAAGGCTCGTATGAAGGAATAAGACCACTCCATGAGCACTAAAAAAATAGTTAGTAACAATCTGGGTCGAGATTCATTTGTCGCTGCAGGTTCAACATCAGAGTTCAACATTTGGACCGTGCTCTGTGAAAAAGAGGGTTTAATGCACATGCGTAAAGTAATATTAAGAGATTTTCTTTAAACAAAAAAATATCATCAAAGTGGAAAGTGTCATCCCTGATTAGCATGTGTGGACTACACAGGGTAATCTGGGACTACACTTTACGCATATGCATTAAAACCCCTTTTCCAATAGCATAGCCAAATTTTAATTTACCTAAATCGTTTGCGGTAGTGTTGAAGGGCAAACAGAAGGAAGCCTGTAGGAAACGCACTCGTCGGTGTACTGGTCTCTATTCAAACTCGTTTGACATTCATGAATACATTAAAGGGGCCTTGTCACGTTTTGGTAAATTGACAAAATTTTAAAAAGTTGTTTCAGATTCGCAAATTTTCGATTTAGTTATGATATTTGTGAGGAAACAGTAATACTGAACATTTACCATGCTCTAATATAGCCATTATATGCATCTTTTGACGGTTTTAAAAACCTGAAAATTATACAGCGTTGCAACGCGAAACGATTGAATAATTTGGAGAGTTCTGTTGTTGTCGTTATATTTTGTGAAACTACGAGGATTGCTTACATATTGTATAAAATACATGTTTCATTGTATGCGGAAGGATGGTCGAGGGGTCTAAGTGGTAGACTTTTTACTCCCAGGACTCCAGGGGTTAGTGGCTCGAGCCCTGTTGAGGGTTACTTTTTTTCTTTTTTAAATTTTATTCTTGATTTTTTTACTGGAGCTTTTCAGAGCAAATGTTTACATTTATCAATAGAAAGCATGTAATGACAAACTTCAAAACATGCCAAAATCTGTGAAAAGGCCCCCTTAAGCAACAATGCGCCTGAATGCACTCAATATATAAAAGTGGCATTCAGAGATGACGTAGAGTGAACATTGATGGACAGTCATATTGGCATAGCTGCATTTAGAATTGTCAAGAGCAGAATAGTGCCACGTGTTACCTGGAACGGGCTTTTAAAGACACTTATAAAACAGGAACTTGTTTCTCTTGTTCAAATTCAATACAATACAGTAATTTAGTGGGTTTTTTTTAAAGTGAGCAGGTGAATGTTCATTGGTGACGAGCAAATAGACCGATCTATAATCGTCATCTACCTATACAGTGTGTTATATATATATATATTCCGTCAAATGTTCTGACAGTCTTTTGAAAATAATCAAAAGCGAATGGGACCAGGACCTGGAATATAATTAAATGCAGGTGCGAAAAAATATTTCCAAACTGCTTTGTGCTGATTAAAGTAGTGTACCGGCCGTTTGTTAAACACTCAAAATTACTTTCTTTTACTTGCAAAGTACATCATGGCTTCCTGCGGGCATTGTGTGTTTGCCTCTGATTTCATTATGGAAGGGAGTTTGTTCCGCTATGGAAGAGGGTTTATTCCGCATATGCAAAACTAGCGAGGGTGTTTCTTCCGCGTATGCAAAATGTGACAGGAGGTTTCTTCCGCTATGCTGCTTTTAGGGAAGGGTGTTTCTTCCGGAGGAGGTTTCTTCCGTACACCCTTTTCGACACTGTTCGTCTGCTGGTGGGACAAAATATTTTGGTATTGTGGACTAACGGGCCTCTAATCAGCGCATTAAATCAATCATTATCGTGATCCTGCGTACCTGGTCGGGCATAGCGGTGTTGCGTGCCATCACAAGGACCCCGTCGAGGGTCATCGGTGCCTCCCATTGTCCTCCACATATCTTCATCGCGCATCCCAGGTAGGCTATTGTTTCTGGGTGTCCCATTTGCAACAGGTATTAGAGGCGTTTGTCGATCAACGATGGCCGATAGCGATTTAATTGGCGCTTTACCGCTATACATGGCTGACTGATATTAATTCGACACTTTAGGGTCGTTCTAATGTGCGACGTATTTGAATTAATCCCGAACAGGATTTTAATCGCTAACGCATTTAATTGCGATTTACATCTCGGTGTAGGAATACACGCACTTCTTGTTATAGCGAGATCACGCGAGAAATGTAATGTTTTGTCTGTAAAACGAGACCTTACAGATCAGACGATTTTAGTTTTGTATGGTTTTTGTTTTTTATGTGTGATAAATTAATTGTTATTTTGGCGAAAAAATGCAGTCTTATTGTTTGCGCGAAATACCTGTAGATGCAATAAAAAATTCGATGACGCTAAGCAATTATTTGTTGTGGCAGAGTTCAATAATGTCCTAAATCAGTAGTAATGCTAAGTTTGCAAATACGCTGAAGTCAAATGATCATCATATCAAATCACATCAAAAGATCAATTCAAATTCAAATTAACATTTTTCTTAATCACAGTCCAACCCCTTCGGAATAACTTTTGGGCTCGAATGACCAACATAAAATAATAATAAATATCACCTTTTAAGTGATGTTCTCACTTCAAAGTTATACTTTCTCATGTCCATCTTTGGCATTATCAGAACAGAACAGAAATGTATAGTATAACATGGCTAAGATAGACGATGTACTTTGTACAAGTCGTAATAAAGTTCTGTTCTGTTTGTCATTATCACCATTCACATAATCGTCAACAATATTTAATAATAGTATTAGACCTGATCCTGCTCTCACGTATCATCATGATCATCATTGCCATCCTGATCAACGTCATCCCCATTGTAGTCGTTGTCATTATCATCGGCATCAATGCATCTAAGGTTATGGATCGAACTTGACGAAATATAAAATCTATACATACAATTCAAATTTTTAAAGGACGCTTTTGTAATTGAAGTTTTAAACTGGTCAGTATCGCATGACAACCTGTATTTATTTTCAAAAATATAAGCCTTACACTTGTGGTGGTGACAGCGGTCGGTGATACTAGTGCCACTTTTTGCCTTATGTACGATTGCGTAGTCTATCGAGGGAGGTAACGCCAGAAAAATTACAAATATTAATCTCACATTAATTACCTCCCCAATAAATCAAAGTTACGTCTTAAGAATTTAACCGTAATGTACTTACTGTGTGATATCGCTTTATTTCTTATATTTCCGTTACTCCAAACGATCTACGAGTATCTGCGTAAAACTAATTTGGTCGAAATAAAAGCAAGATAGAAGTTGAAATATTTAAAAAAAAAATATAAGTATGACTCAATAAGATGTAGAGGAGTTGATGGTTGGGCATACACTTTTGCATGGAGAGATCTCACATTCGATCCACCCGGTATTACAAATATATACTCATTAAAGGATATTCCACGTAGAATATTATTGTAAGTATGTAATATTATTACATACAGTAAATGACATTTTAAAAAAGAAAAAAAGGTGTGAACAAATCCATTTATTTCCTTAAACAAAATTCCCCATGGCTTATACATTATAGAAAACGTGTTTTAAATTCCGATGTTTAAGCGAGCAATTACCTCCTCATCTGTGCATATAGCATGTAAACTAATTGTTTCCTAAGATATAATTTGGTTATGAACTCTTTATCATTTCGCATACTAGTATTTAAACATACATTTGCACAATTTAACTCTGGAAACTAGGTAGCAATGCTTAGGAGGATAAATGATCTAAGCCATGTGAACTAGTTCGGACTCGATTGCTTTATTAATTTCCAAATGATCTACTACATTTATTCATACTTGTAAGCAGTTGATGATAATTGCATATTGAGACGATATGTTTCGTAAGTTTATTCAACCTATAAAATTTTCAACTGCAGCTTGGTTATATTTATTTGTGCAAGCCTGTGTACCCTTGCAAGTGAAGCTGACACTTAAAATGTGTTTTGTTTTCCTAGTATTTCGATCAAGGATACATCAACAAAAACTTCTGTCCTCATTTTTACCTTTGGCTCTTATTTAAAAAAATGACCGATGGCTAGAAATGAGCTTTTCTGGGTGTCCGAGGGGAGATAACTAAACCTGTGTGCTTATGTTTTCTTTTTCCACTTGTAACGCGTCGTTTACTATCATGAGTGCCAAACAAAAATCAATAATATATACCCTGTATGTAATGCTTTCAATATGATGGCAACATTACGAAGTATTTAAGAATAGTATGTTTTCAATATGATGGCAGCATTACAATTATTTAAGAATAGTATAGTTGCTTTAAATAATTAACTAAATAGACATGTTAGTTAAAGACATCTCCAGCAAGGTTTATGTCTTTAAAAAAAAACTAAGGTATCATGCAATTGTGACACTTTCCCAATTAATTGTTTAATACTATTTTTTCCTCAGTAGACATTAATTTGAAGAAGAATTTTATACGTTTGAAGATCAAAAGAGGTATTTTGTTCAGAGATATTCAAGTGGAAGGCGTACATATAGAACAATTAGTGATCCCTGAAGTTTTTAAAGCTGACAATTTGAAAGGTCTTCATACAGACGTTGGGCATCCGGGAAAGGAACAAACGTTGAAACTGATCAGAGAACGATTTTTTTGGCCAGGGGTGTCATCAGAAGTAGAGGAGTACGTGTCTAAGTGTGACAGATGTTTAAGAAGGAAAACAGCAATTAACACAAGAGCACTACTTGTTAACGTTCACACAACATACCCACTAGAGCTCGTTTGTTTTGATTAACTCTCATCGTAACCATCAAAAAGGGGATACAATAGCATATTGGTAATACCAGACCACTTTACCAAGTACGCACTAGCTATTCCGACCAGGAACCAGGCAGCCAAGACGACGGCAGAAGCTTTTTACAACAATTTTATTGTTCCTTACGGTATCCCAACAAGATCCCATTCTAATCAAGGAGCAAACTTTGAATCAGATTAAATCAAAGAACTTTGTAATACAACCAACATGAAGAAAACACGTTCATCTGTATACCATCCACAGGGAAATACCGGACCAGAAAGGTTTAATAGAACTCTACTAGACATGCTTGGAGCTTTGGAAAATGAACAGAAAGGTAACTAGCAGAAATATATTCACTCATTAGTTTATTCCTACAACTGCACGCCTCATGAATCAACAAAATTTTCACCTTTCGAATTAATGTCGGGAAGAAAACCTAAATTACCTATTGATGCTAAATCTGTAAGATCACAAGAACAATCATGCAATAAGACAATTCAGGAATATATTCAAGATTTGAAAGTTAGAATTAAAACGACAAGAGACGTTGTAGAAAGGTATATTTCCAAGGCAAAGGAAAAGCAGAAACATGTATATGACCTTAAAGTAAGAGGAGCCAAGGTTGAAGTAGGAGATCATGTCCTGGTGAAGAATATGGCTCATGGTGAAGGAAAACATAAACTTGCCGACAACTATGAAGAAGAACTATATATCATAACAGAACAACCGCGAGAACATATCCCGGTATTCAGGCTTAAAGGTGTAGAAAGAGGTACACAGAAAACTTAATCAGTTATTTCCAGTGAAAATTAGGGAAGATGTGGACAGGGAGAGTATACATGAAGTGATTGAGCAAGCGGGGATTTCTAAAGGAATAGAAAAGGATGCATCCGAAGTTGGATTAATAAAGGAGGAAAATGAACCGTCTAATAGTGACAGTTGTGATGATCATTTTACGAGTTTCATACATGTTCCCAGAAAAAGTATTTGTGGGGACGCCTACAGACTAAAGGAGAAGAGTTTCAACAGAAGAATGGACTCGAGTGATGTTGTACATACTCAGCCCATACCCACAGGAGAAGAAGTGAGTGGAACAGAGAGGGAGATATTCGCGATGGAAAATGGCCGTCCGGCTGGAGAAGCTGAGAGGTGTACGGATGAGGCAGAGGAAAAAACTAGAAGGAGTGAGTTTATCCCTGAGGCTGGGAATGGATCCACAGAGCCAGGAGTAGACACAGCGAAGCAGAATATGACTCAGGACACTGCAGTGCAAGAACAATAATTCAATAATACAGTGTAAAGAAAGATCTGACAATTACCTCTACAGCCTATACGAAAATCAGAACGGCAAAGGAAACTACCAGCAAAATATGATGATTTTCATATGTTTAGTTTAGTTAACAGACCGTTTGATAAAAGATTTCATGCTTAAGAAGTATTAATGTCTTAAAGTGTCTTAAACTAAAGTGTGAACTTGCTAGAAAGCTAGTACATGCTATCATGAAGTAAATGTTTTATGAAATTTGTATAAATGTATTTCAACAGTTTTTATGAGTTTTAGATATTTGTAAGGACACAATCCTCTCAGAGGAGGAGGAGAGATTGAATAATTTTTAGATGCTGTATTTAACAGTAATGTTAGAATGTATTTTCGATTTGTTGCAGAAAGACAGGTACATTGATGCTGCATCTGTATTCATTATCAAATAATTACTGATTTTTTTGTTTTGTAGCTTTTATATATAATTATTGTGTACATATATTTGAATGTTAAGTGCGAATGCTGTAGAACTTATAATATGTTTAATATGTTGACAATGTACAGATTTTTTTTTCTCATTTATTTTTCACATTTCTTTACATTGTAGTTTACATCCATAATTACTAGAATACGGAAAAACATAAGAAAGTGTATGATAATAATGTACATTTTGAACTATAACATATCAAATATTTAGCGTATGCGTGATTATATTTTAAAAATTGTTTACATTGCCAATGTTATATAAAGAGCTTTGTGATTTATAGCAAAAACATAAAACTAATAATTTATATTTACTAAACATAGAGGTTTTGTATCTAGAAAAAGTAAAGAAAATATTTTACAACAAGATTTGTTTCAATGGAATTGTTGTAAGTATTTGTGGTTTTTTTTAGAAGGATTTGTTTTTTATTAAATTGTTTTGCCATAAAATTTGTCTGGGTAGCATTATTTGTGGTTTGTAGAATGTATGATTCACCTAAATTGAATCCATTTTTTTTGGTGTTGTTCATATTTATTTTTTACAAGGGCAATCTCAGATTCAATTTTTATTCTCGTATATAGGTATTCAATAAAGTGAGGAAAGGTTGGTATGCATTTTTTGTATTTCATTTTAAATATAAAAGATTTTAATAGTATCACAATAAAGTTAAATACATCAGAGTGTAGTTTTTTCTCAGTGCATCCAAAGAAAGCATGAGTTTTATTTATTTCAATTAATATGTTTTTACTGGCAAGAAACGTTTCCATCTTTTTCCATATTATTTGAATGTGTTGGCACTCCCAAAATAAGTGGTCTATTGTTTCAATATGTGATTGACAGAAATCACATAATGTGCTGTTGCTAATTTTGCATTTAAAAAGATATGTGTTTGTGGGGAGGATTCGCATGATAAATTTATATTAAAACAATGTACAGAATTAACAACTGGATATTTATACATCATGACTATGACGGGACGTCATTTTCAAAGGGGGGAAATGTGTTACCGGTTTAACTTTTTAATAGTTGCGTGTAACCCTATATAGAGTATATATAAAGCAAGCGCAGCCCTCCTTCACGATTTGCGGGAAAGAAGACGTCCATATTGGTCGCAGTAGTATTTCTACAATTTTATTATGTTTCCATAAAGGTATGTTGTATTTTCACTATGTAAATGTATTATTAGGATGCAAGTCTAGATAGCCATTGAATGGCTGCTTTTGTCAGTATTGTATTAAGTAGATGAATTTGGTTGTTTACTCTGACCTTGGTAGTGTTCATGATGGCAGCATATTTTCTTAATTTTAACAGTCATAACGAAGATCACTTTCTTTACTATTTGCATGCACCTATGGATTGATATTGCAGTAACATCACTGGGGTTCATCTACAGACCAAGTTCAGTCATAAGATGTCATAGGAGGCCAATCCACAATTGGTATGTTATGTTGTTGAATGTTTTCTAAAATAATGTTCAGAATTGTATGTTTTATTATTTGGATGCTTCGCATTATAATTGTAATGCTAGTTTGATCTATGAGGAGTTGTCGTGATATTGTGCTACAATATAGCAGGTGCCATATATTGACGGCCACTAGATACGCATGTGTTCAGCTGTATATTAATATGTATTTATGATGACATACTTTAATGTGATTGTTAATCTGTATTTATTTATATCATTGTAGAATATATGTAAATTGTTATTTCAGGGCTAAGACAGTTTTGTGACAGTTAACATTGTGACGGTTTTGAGAAGCTTTGGACTCGCTGTTCAGATAAATTATTCTTTAAGACTGAATTACAATTGTATTATTATTGTTATTATTAAATATTGAGAGAAACATATTAAAAGACATGTTAGAATTTAATAACCCAGCTTGTGTGTTTAATATATATATACTAAGTATTTATAATATAGTAATAAAACAGTAACAAGCCACAAATTGGGGCCCAACGTAAAAAAACACCATGTGTGTCAGACGTCCCACATATGTCATGGCAAAAGAAAATTCGTGGAAGAATTTCACAATTGGAGGAGTTGCATGTAGTAGGGTTCAGTATAAGGAGAACTTATGCTGCCTTACTATGAGCTAGCTATAATAGCGACGCGGTAGAGTGTCTGCCTGATTTGGAACTGGGGGGACCCGGGTTCGATCCCCACTATGGTCGGTGATTTTTCTGGCTGGGTTACATGCATATATATTGAATTCATGTATAAATATATACCAAATACTTATTTCTGTATGAATAGGTATTATCATAAAAGTTAATTTTCTAATCATATGGTTATTATGATGTGGGACAAAGATTGAATGTTTGTAACTTCGAATGTCTGAGAAGTTTTTATTGTCGGTAACAATATTATTAAACTTTGATTTAGGATGCAGCATAACTTGGTAATTGGAAATATCCGATAAATAACAGAAAATCAAAATGTCGTATTACAATATTCTAAAACCTTTTTAAAATCTGGATCATTTGCGTCTTTCTTTTCTTCAAATATAAGGCGATGACTTTTCACCTTTTTATTAAAGTATGTACATCAACAATTTAATGCAGCACACATATGTTTAACAAACTACCATACACATGTTCAGACATATAATTATGCTTTTTGATTCAGTTTCATATGATAATATTTGCATATAAAAGCAGCTTTTTTATATAAAAACAAATAATACTAAAAAAGAAACAGTACATGCATTATGAAGATATAAATGCATATACATGTATTTTGTAGTAAAATAGTACATATGGATAACTAGGGTTATTCTTATAAAACATATTGATCATTATGGCTATTCTAGTAATAAGTATGGGATAATCCGATAATGAGGAAATTAACAAGTATCACACAAATCCAACCATTTCCAGTGGTTGAACACCATATAAGTATATAACGAATGCTAAGCTAGGTATGCCCACCTAGTCCTGCGCAAATACCACTTAATGTTGTGTTATCCACTTCAAATACATTCTATGTGGTGGCATGTAACTGTTCAATGAGCTAATGGATTTCGTTCTCTTAAAATTTCTTGGCCACATATCGGTATCCAGCACAACATCGACCATATCCGTCTCGTATGTTTCCTTCAGGTAATCAATCACGGTATCCGCATCGCGTATTTTAATCATCAAACTGAAACAAAAAAATACCGGTACTTTTGCACATTTCTGCTCACATTTGTTTTTGTCTGAAAACTCATTTTATTGACGCAGCACTGACACAGTCCAGCCTTCGTTCTAGTCGCCAGTGGCATTACGTAAATGCATGGAGCAATCCTTAAAGTAACGCAGTATGTATTTTTGACGGCGTGGTTACGCGGTGGGCCCATGTCCTGAGATGCCAGTCTTTGCGATGACAGTCTTTGCAACGTTCGTGTGACCAAAAGTATTTGCGATGACAGTATTTGCAAGAACATTGTATCCCAAAGTCTGTGCAATGAGTGTCTTTCCAACGTTCTTGTGATCAAACATCTTTTCGACGACAGTCTTTGCAATGAGAGCATTTGCAACGCCATCAACACGCTAAGTCATTGCGATGACAATCTTCGCAAGGTCATAAGACCTAAAAGTCTTTGCGATTACAGTCTTTGCGATGCCAGTCTTTGCGATGCCAGTCTTTGCAAGGTCATTGGACCCAAAAGTCTTTGCGATAACCGTCTTTGCGATGAGACTATTTGCAAGGCCATTGACACCCTAAGTCATTGCGATGACAATCTTTGCAATGTCATTGGACCCAAAAGTCTTTGCGATAACAGTCTTTGCGATCGCAGTATTTGCAAGGTCCTTGTGGCCAAAATCTGTGCGATGACAGTCTTTGCGATGACAGTATTTGCAAGGTCTTTGCGACCCAAAGTCTTTGCGATGACAGTCTCAGCCAGGTCCTTGTGCATTCAAACGCAAACATGGACGAGATGGGCGTTTAAGGAACGCCGTGAGAGCGTTGTAAGCCGTTCTTACCAGATTATTGATTCTTCAATGCGGTCGCTTACTATAAAATATGGCCCGATTTAGTTTCTTATATAGAACGAAGAAAATTATTTTTGGTCAGGAAGAAATTGTGAATGGAATCCATCAGTTATATACATGAAACGACTATGTTCTGTAATGTTATCTGACTATATTTTGAATTAACAAAATCAATTTACATTTTCATTATATTGTTTCTGAATTTCTTGCTTCAATACCATGTTCATGTTCCTGATGTTTTGTTTGTCTGTAGAAGTTATTATAGCATATACATGTAAATGGATTTATAATTCATGGCACAACAAAGGTATTCGTAGTGTTAATAATGAGCCCGCTCTCAACATTCGAAGAGGTGAGTTTATTGCTTTGTACCTGTACTTAGAATCTTTCGTGTACGCAATATAATTGCATGTATAAGTAAAGCTTTGTCCTAGTATTTTAATTGGAATGGCCAACTGATGACCAGAAGGCAAAGACATACGTTTGTTTATTTTCAGGTCAAAGGTAAAGGACAAAAGGGTGAGGAAACAGCAATACGTTTTTGCACTAAGTCTCGAAAATACTTCAACTTACGATCATCCCATTTGGTATACTTTTTACTTGGGAGAATAGAAAGACGCACACCAACTTTGTGTTTAAAAGGCCAAAGGTCAATACCTCCATATAGCAGTTAGTTGACCTGAGATTATACAAGTTATTATGATGGTTACTCAGGGTTTAAAGGGAGATACGTTTGAATAAAGGTCAAAAGTCATGGGTCAAGTTTTTACTATTTGTAAAATAAAACATTTTTACACATATGAACATTAAATAAGAAGACTTGTTTGTCTAGAGAAAGTATTGTGTAGAGCGATGGAAGATTCAATATTAAACAAAAATCTTTGAACAACTGCGCATATTGAAGACTTGACTGCAATATGTGTAAAATTATTTGGGGCAAATATGTTCGGCAACCGTTTGTTTTTCTTAACTCCATGTGTGGTTCAATAGAATATAGTAGTGCTATGCTGGTGTGTGCTTTGTTATTTAAATTGCATGGATAAGTCATGTAATATTGGTGTTATAAATTACGTATGATGGTCATTAATTATATATTCATACTTGTAACGTTAGGACAAAGTGTTCCATATTTGAATGTAAAAAAACTTGTTCGGTAAAATGTACGAGCTTAAACGCGCGATCTAGCAAACGCTTGAAAAACAGTTTTTTAATTATAGAGCTCAGCAATACCAAATAAGTTGTGCAATTGTTCAATGCAAGTGTATAACAATAGTTTTTGCATCATTTCGCCTCTATTAACATAGCGTCACTCCGTTGAACAATACATATGACGTCACTGTGATTATTTGTTGATAATGAATTAAATCGGCGTCATTTTGAGTTTGCTTGGAGAGTTGACGTCAAGGAAATGCATGTTGCACGTATAGTTGTTTTCCATGAAAAAAGGGCAATACAGATTAACATAGTTCTTATATGATAAAGACGTATAGTATGAATTCGTAGAAGAATCGAAATAAGCTTCGTCTAAGTGTTTGTTTAATGATTTAATCCATCATCAGATCTCCTAATGATCGGTTAATACCACAATAACCAACACATATCCCGAAATAATTTCTTAATTAAATAACTTAGTCGATAGCCTTTATTACATCTCTCCGCAAACTAATTAGACATAACGAAAACTGTTTGGCCATAAAGCAACCCATGTATATATGTGTGATTTGATAAAATGTAGTAATATTGTGGTCTGTTTGTGTGTCAAAAACATAATACATGCAGCATTTAGCAACGTTATAATACGTTGGCCTTTATGGACAGATGACCATTATTCTCAAGTGTATTATATAGTGAATTTCGTCGGGGGAAATCCAGACTGACCGTTGTCTGCAGGTGACCGTTATTTTCAGGTGGCCGTTATGTCAGTTTCGACTGTATATCATAACACAAATACATATACAGCTTTTTGTAGAGACATTCCCACAGAACCATAACCTCCATAGGGTGCATTATATGAGCCGCGTTCTGAGAAAACTGGGCATAATGCATGTGCGTAAAGTGTCATCCCAGATTAGCCTGTGCAGTCCGCACAGGCTAATCAGGGACGATACTTTCCGCTTTAATGGTATTTTTCGTTTAAAGGAAGTCTCTTCTACAAGAAAATACGGATAAGGCGGAAAGTGTCGTCCCTGATTAGCCTGTGCGGACTGCACAGGCTAATCTGGGATGACACTTTACGAACATGCATTATGCCCAGTTTTCTCAGAACGCGACTCATATGATGACGCAACAAATATGATTATATATTTTTATGTATAGAATTATGTACATAACCGCAACACACAATACACATTATTTAGCAATAACTTAATATATGTATCTGCAATACAAAAAATAAGTACCGGTACTCATGGAGTTCTTGAAATACATTTAACGATTTCAAAATACAGTTTCGTGTGAACATATTAACAGGCGTTTGAAACGAGTCGTATCTGGTCTATACAGTTGTGTGGTATTGGTGTCTCATCAACATTTTAGCACTAGCGTCCCGCACCATTGTCGCGAGAGGGGTCGCTGTAGGGGCCACGATCATGCGCAGTTTAGGGACACTAGAGCTCGCCGAATGCGCTGCCCTTTTCCCGTCCACGGACCACAGTTTGTCCCTATTATGTGTCCCTGAATATTCATTAACTACATTTGCTCTGAGAACAGCGTCTATCTCCCCGACTTCATCCCGATTAGCACTACGCCTAACTTTCGCACTACTTTTCCGCTCGCCTCGTAGTCCCACGTGACTGTAGCTATACGCATAGCTTCCGTTACTCGCGTCATGTGTCACCTTCAATGGCATGCTAATGTGTTCTGTCTTTGGTAAAGAATTAATAGTGCTTAGCACTAGTCTATGTCTTACTTCGTCCGAAATAGTCGTTCTTGGTTTCCGACTAGTTCTACTTATTGATCGCACAGAACTACTTTTTGTTTCACTGATTACAGTGGAACTATTTTCTGCGCCTTTAAAGTTCGGCCGAGGAGTGGCGCGACGTGACCTACTTCTGCTCATTCTTGGGCGCAACTTTCTTTGTTCGCTTCTACATGCAGCTCTGCTGGAACAAACACTGGCACTTCCGACTGATCTGCTGCTTACACTGTTACTGCGATCACTACGCTTACATGAAGGGCTTCTGTCACGTGATTTGCCTCTTAATACCGCGCGTCGCCTTTTGTCAGCACTTTGACTTTTTTCCTTCGGGCAACCAGTTTTATTGAGACCTAAAACAGTCCTTGGGCTGATTTGACGAACCGCGTTACTTAACGTGTTTTGTTTTGTTTCATCATCAAATGACATGGCTGTTACAAAGAAACTTCCGGTGCTTCTTTCGTCTGGAAGTTTTCTTCTAGACATTGAAGCACTAACGGACCGTTTCCGCTCTTTTGCTGAGCTTATTCGCTTGCGACCGGACCTTGGTCGGCGTGATTTTGAAGAAGCACTTCTAACCCTGCCTCCCTTTTCTTTGTAAGCAGTATCACCGATGACTAGATCCCGATCTAAGCGTTCAAACCTGTCATAATACGAATTGTCCACACTGGGCGGGCGCACTGTTGACTGCAAAACACGTATATCAACAGGTCCCGTAATTGCCATTAGTTTCGATTCTATGACGTCTTTAGAAAGCAATTTACATCCCTGTGTATCTCTGACTGTTTCCGCATTATTATCACTTGTACACGTTTTCTGTTTGCACTTGGGTACAACCTTTGTTTCCGAGCTTGCCTTGTCTATGTGTTGGCCTTGCACGAGGAAAGTTGCGTTTAAAGGAAGCGGTTGCCCTTTTGGTGCGATTTTTGCTGGTGCGTGCGGTGGATTATTAGGTGAGGTCTTGGGTCGTTGATTGAACAACCGTTTGAATATATTCTCATGTTTACCCATGTTTACAGAGTAACAAGCAAGAAACACAAAGATGAGTCAACTTATCGCCTCAAACACGTCACTTCACATCAAATTCGACCAATTCTTTCACTATAGTGAATCATTCCGGATCTTGCACGGAACAATGCTGCCTCGATTGTATTTGTATCGGCTCACATTCTAACTGCAATTCATAAGATCGATATAGAAAATGTGTATAAAATTTGAACTTATGTTGGTGTTGACAGTAACTTACAACACCGCGAGTGCTTAAATAGAATATCACTGCTGTTGACGCATTACTTGTCCGACCACTTGTTGGTAAGTCCATATCTACAGAGTTATGTTCACTCTCTTTGATGTGGTTTATACGAAACGTGTAAAGCAAACTAATAAATGTTCATTGGTATTGTTTAGCGAATTATGTTAGCTCATTACTTCTTCCACAATGCCCTAATTATCCCCCACCGGTTTAATCTCGATAATACTTTAATTCAACGATTAAAGAGTCATGGGAAAATATCTCCAGATCTTCGTTCAAAAATACTAACATATCGTAACGTGCCGTTTAATTGAAGTATACGTATTTTATCCTGAACGAAGCATGATTAATTGTACCGTAATGCATTAAAACATCCTGTCCGACTTGACGTGTTTACACATAAAAACAATATGCAAATGCAAATCATACGCATACATTTTCACAATACATTGTATTTTAAATGTGGCGATTGAATAAACAATTCGACAGGTTACATTCCACGTGGCCAGATTGTTATCACCCCTGGCTTGGAATACTTGTAGGGTATCGCACATCTCAATCACTTGGAGGCCCGATAGACAAGAAGAAAAAACATAAACACGATTCCATTTAAAATTTAAACATGAAAATCTTGAAATAATTGACCAATCCATTTGACACTGCACTGATAGCTAACGAATTAAAAAACAAAACAATAACACGCTTAGATTTAATAAGTAAAGACTTTTTTTGAAACGGTGTATGAAATGGGCGGGTCTGTAAATCCGTTTTCTCATTTCAACTTTCAAAGTTATAATTTTGCAGATTGACTTAACCCATTTATGCCTTGTGGACTTTCCCATCCTTCTAAATTAGATCGATTTATTTCCAAAATTAGGGATGTCTAGTTATTTATTTCTATATTTAGAATATTTCTTATAGAAATTTCTTTAACCAAACAGCGCATACCCTGATGAGACGCCGCATCATGCGGCGTCTCATCTGGGTCTACGCTGTTTGCAAAGGCCTTTTTTCTAGACGATAGGCATAAATGGGTTAATTTTAACAGGAACGACTGCAGCAATTAAGCTATGTGAATATGCGCTTTATATTAGGCCTAAAAAAGTTTATTGTTGCCGCTTAACAGGCCGATCCTATATTTTGCTGCCGACTACTTACATTTTTTTCTATTCCTGGTTGAGTATTCGATCAATTTTACTGCATTCGATTACATGTGCAAAATTGACAGTTTCATTAAATACAGATATGTTACAACAAAAGTAGAGCATCTGTGTTGTTAAACATCCTAATTATAGGGGAAAAACGTAAGTAATTTAAAAACAATTATATTTTTGGTTCGACCTATCTACGCTATTTATCGGATAGGTTAGAGGCAACTGACATCTTATTCGTTTGGGTCCTAACGCACAGGCGTAAAAATGATGTTTGTTTCTATTAATCGGAACTTCTCCATATTTCGTGCTGACCCTTAACTGTTGTTTGGCTTAACATGTTGATTTTCATGTTGCTTTGCTTAACTCACGCAAATCACGTTTAACTGTGTAACTTTTGTACTAAAAAAGATCATATTCGCTAAACTAACTTTTAATTTATTAGAATTACCTACAGAAAGAAAGTTAAACAGAGACTTTGGAAGATTTTTGCGTATCGTTGCATATTGTTATTACCGTTCCAATGGGAATCGATAAAAATGAATGACCAAAAAGTGGAATCAAACGACTTTTTGGCCACATTTACTACATGTAGTTTAGTGTGGGCGCTTGACGTCGGTCCATTTGACGTCTAAATTAGCTCTGTCTTGCTTTTTGAAGTGCTATTGGCATTTGTTACACTGGTCTTAAGCGTGAACTCGATATCAGCTTTGAATAGTTGACATATGGGCCGTGCTTTGTGAAAATGGGGTTTAATGAATGTACGCTAAGTGTAACTCCCAGATTAGCATGTGCTGTCCGCCTGTCCGCAAAGGCAAATCATGGACGACACTTTCCGCATTTATTATATTTTATGTTTCAAGAAAGTCTCTTCTTAGCAAAAATCCCGTTTAAGCTGGGACGTTACTTTACGAGCATGCATTAACCCCCCTTTTCACAGAGCACGGCCCATTTATTGTATTGGTCTATAGGATGTTGATAATCTGTTTTAACCGTCAAGAGTACGGGCCGCGCGATTCTCTATGTAGCACATAATCGGTCGTATTAAACTATTCGACAGCAAAATTATAATTGCTGGCATATAAAAACAGCGCTCTTTGATTTAACGCCTAAACATTATGTATAACAAAAAATCTGTGGCATACATCAGGACGAAGTTCAATGAATATATCTCGATTGGTTTGCCAAACACAATGGCACAGCTTATCAAATATTTATATTGGCGATCGTTCTGAGTTCGTGTGAGGGTGTGACCCAAATTGCTTTTGACACAGATATAAATTTATTGTGAAAATGAGAACATTCTTATTTCTCTACTTGAATTCAAAAATCTAGACCATCACAACCCCTAGTATGTACGGTTCCGTCATATCGAGCTTATCCTGGTCTCGATCTTTGTATGTCCCCCACCACATATTGTTTTTGCCCTGTCTGTTAGTGTGTTGCTTTGTTTGTTTGTTTGAGCCAACTTTAACATTTGCCATAACTTTTGCAATATTGAAGATAGCAACTTCATATTTGGAATGCATGTGTATCTCATGGAGCTGCACATTTTGAGTGGTGAAAGGTCAACGTCATCATTCAAGGTCAAAGGTCAAATATATGGGTCAAAATCGCTCATTTAATGTACACTTTTGCAATATTGAAGATAGCAACTTGATATTTGGCATGCATGTGTATCTCATGGAGCTGCACATTTTGAGTGGTGAAAGGTCAATGTCAATGTCATCCTTCAAGGTCAAAGGTCAAATATATGGGGACATAGTGTTTCACAAACACATCTTGTTTATCGAGGCTCTCGTGATGACGTCACACGCATGCGCTTCGAGTATTTTCGCCTAAATAACATTACTTCGCTCGAAAACAAAAACAATGTAAACAAACATTTGTTTGGTGTGCGCACGCGTATGAACGTGGGTCGTATATGGGGTCATTTACGGAAGGTAATTGTCCACTGCACCGGAGTATTTTCTGGACATTTTATATAATTTGAGTAATTGGAAATAAATTATGCTTTTCGCGACAGAAACGTTTGCATGACGTTAATACATTAAATTTGATGGTGGTGCAATATGTTGTCTTTTTCGTGTGTAAATAGAGATATGATTTGCTTTCAATATCAGTGCAAACAAAGATCTATAAATACATGTTTATTTATAGATCTTTGTGCAAACAATAATATCCACCCTGGAGAGAGAAAGTCTTAACAGCGAATTAATAATGGTACATGAAATTTGTTTTTATTTTATTAAATTGTTTGCTAGGGTCATTTTGTTAGCAGATCTGATATATGTATACAACAAAGTGTGTCGAGATTAAATGTAAAAAATAATAAAGAATTTAAATTATGTTCGCCGTAACGATTCTGGTTAAATAAGAGGATTTAAGTAAATAATTGAGATCTTCTCTATTGTATTAGGCGAACGAAAACTTCAAGCAAACATGCCGAGTTTCATTAAGGTACCGGTATATCTTTTGAGCATCTGCGTGCTATTTATATCCCTCCGCACGGAGTTCGCATTTGATATCGAAGAAATAAGTAATAAGTGTCATTGTTAAACTATTATAGTTGCGTGTTGACGAATGGCTGCTGGTTAATTTCAAGAAAACAAGCATGCCGGTATGTAAGTACGTAAGTATGTGACGAAGCATATTGTGATCAAATGTGTCAACCGTATAAGCCGAAATGTATTTGAACAAATGTCGCACGATTGTGTTTGTGAAATTCTTAGGCACTTTTATGAGCCTACATATGTTGCTCAAACGAAAAATGACCGATATACCATAAACTTGTTAAATGGTAAATAGAAATTATAAAAAAGTGTAATTACTGATTAAGGCTATATGAAATATCTTCAGTGAATCCAAGTTTTAAATGTAATTAGCCTAATGCCGAGTACTTTCCTTTTCCGGTGTGACGTCCCCACGCGCGTAGTGAATGTTATTGCGGGTGGGTATGGAACTTTCGGCTTTGCGTGGTTAAACGCGCTGTACATAAACAATTTTGACATGAATTTTACTGGAATTAAATAAGTATTTGAAGTGAAATCGTTTATTATTGCATTGTTTGCATTAATTCAGAAAGTATGTAATTTATGTTACTCGTTTCCATAACCGCTCGATACGTGGTAACCGGAGGATAGTATCGTCTGCAGACTGAATGGTTTTGCAAATTTGTTATGTAAATTTACTTTCTCTATTGGATTTCACAAAATGATATGCTAGTTAACGAAATGAAGATATGTGTACATTAAAAATACCAATCGAACCTAATAAAATGAGTTTCTATCAAAACAATTCCCTAAAAGTAACACTCACAGGTAAAAATTGATCGTGTTATGAAAAGTAAAGGCACGAATCTTTTGAATATTGCATTGTGGATATTCGATTTGATTTCCGGTTTCAATCCTATGCGGAAGTGAGGCGTCTACTAGGTAAATTTACTGATTTTTATTTCAATTTAAGGTCTTTATTGTTAATACATGCGTTTTAAGACAATTTTATGATACCGTGTATTAGTAACAATCCATGTCATCCATCCTGAAATTGTACGTTAACAAATATTCGCTTTTAAACTTATGACATCAATTTCCTTGTTTTGTCAACTTTTGAACGGGACGTCGAATAATCGCAGATTTTGATGCGTGGGAAATAGTTGTCATTGCTTAATTCAGGCATGTGCTGACACTGTTTTCTTTTTCAATTCCTGTTCTTTGAAATTTGTGAAATTTACTCAAAAAGCCTATGCAAAAAGTGTTGTGTAAATATTGTCACGTATTTTCGCGACATATAGTTTGTAGATATGATGAGTCATAAAAATAGAATGTCTTAACCAGCTGAAGCAAACGTAAATTATTGTTTATTGATATATAAGGTTGTGCTTGCATATGTTCACTTGATTGCTTGGAATTGTTATAATACAAAAGTAAATAAAGTGAGATCAGAAACATGCATGTGATCTTTCAAACATCCATTGACAATTGGTAACTAATAGCATTCTTGAAGAGTGGCAACATACTGTCTTTTTTTGAAGAAAGAAGACATCCACGTAATCAAACAGTATTCCCATAATTACCTGATAACTCTTGGGAAACAATTCTTCAAACGAACAAAGATCTTAATGATGGATTTAGATATTGCTACTCAAGAAACCAAACTACAATGCAAAGAAATGCTAGTAAATAAGTTATAAGTATTAAAAAATAAATGCAGCCAGGGCTCTCGCTAGGATTTTAAAACAGGGGTCCATGGACTCCTTCCTTGGAAAAAGTAGGAGTCCAGAAGGAAAAAGTAGGAGTCCAAAAGGAAAAAGTAGGAGTCCAGTTGTATTTTGCACACATCTTCAAATTTTCAGCAAAATATGCAGTACAGGCACCGTGTACTTAAACAAAAACGCCTGTCCGCGGTGTTCACTTTTCCCTATGGGTGACATTTTGCGGGGGACGGACATGCTACTGACCCCGGTGTTCAGCAAACACCTGAAATCGTGGCGATTGCACGCTATTGTTAACAGGAACTCCCTTGATCACCGCGATGACTTTCTTCCAAAGTGTCTAGAACCTGTGTTTCTTATCCCTAAATGTTAAATAAGCAAGTGCACAATTAATTATTATGTTGGTCAGTACAAAAGGCCTATAGAAAACTGCCGACTGCGTCTTTGTTTTATTTCCCAAACAAACACCGAAAATCCAATATCCTATGTATTACGAAACACAAACTTTAGATAAGCACATGTGGTCTGTCAAAACAATGATTGTACATGTCAGCAAACATATCGAAGTATTTCTCGTATATGATATCGGAAACGGGACTTGCTTTAAACATTTACAATTACGATATTTATTTTCATAAGATTTGCTGAAAACAAATTAGAACCAAACAAACATACGCAGACAACACAAAATATAAATAATTATGACAAAACGTTGGTTTATTTTCGAAAAATCGCTTTAAATTTGTCCCGATTTCCAGAAAATGAATTATACATGTTGAATGAAATCTAAATATAGATGACGCTGTTCATTTGTCGTTATAAAAGAATATTCATGAACTGTACACAGCACTTTATGTGCAATCAGATACAGTAAGTTTGCCCCCGTCAAATTCATGTGCAAACTATAAATACTGCACGTGCTTTCTAACAACCGATATATTGCGTCTAGCTTGGATTATGAACCGTAAGCGTAGCCCATTCTAACGTTTCATTCAACAAAGTTATCTCAGGTGTACATGAGCTTGATATTGATTGGCCCAGCTAGCATGCGCGCTTCCATAACAAAAAGGTCACGCGTGGTCACTTACTATGGTGCAGACCAGGTTTCGCTTTTTGTTTAAATGCTTTCGCTGACAATGAAACCACATTGAAAACCAGTCTGGATTTGAATGGTGGACAATTGTGGTACATCTCAGCTGCTGGATATGACGCAATTTTTATACATTTTTATTGCAAAAAACATGCGTACCAGGGACTCTTGATTGGTTTGGGACATGCGTCCTTTTTCAAATTTATGCGTACAAATACGCAAAATTAAGCGTTTCAGAGAGCCCTGGCAGCCACTACTATGAATTTGAAAACCATATCCTCCAACAAGTATAAAGAACACCAAGGCGTCACCTTTACCAACAGGCTTTTTCTGCCCTATGCCACGGGTCCGAAATTCGGCCCCATTCCCAATGCAAATCTGGTTGTTTTTTTCCCAATTGAAAAAAAAATCCCAATTCCAAAAAAAAAAAATAAATAATTTTTTTTTTAACCTTAAAATATATAAGTTAACCTGATCCGGTGTAGAAAATAGAAAGTATTGCATAATTAAATTATCTGTTGCCTTGAATTTGTTTTAAAAACTGTAAAATATGTTAATGATTATTTAAGACTTTCCTTATTTTCCTCAAAATCCGGCGCTTCGCGCGATTTTTTTCAACTTCCCCAAATTCAGATTAAAAAACCTGCACTTATCACACATGTTCATAATATTTTGTAAAATTTTAATAATAAGTTATCAAAATAGTCGTAAATTTACCAGTTAAAGGCTTCTTTGAAATATAAGAAACACTATTTACATGCGATAATTTTTCCCAATTGAGCCAATTTTGCGATTATTTTTTTCCCAAAATTGGGGTTTTCACGACGCGAAATTCCCAAAATTCCAGTGTGGCGTTTTCCCAAAATGGAGCGGAAAAAGCCTGACCAATGATCTCATATTTGGAACTCCCTTCCCAAAGATCTCAATAAAGGCTGGTCCTAATCTCCTCTTCTTCAAGAGAAACCTGAAGCCCAAAAGCATGCAGAACAACAGTATACCAATCTAGTGAATCATTGAATCCTGTGAGACATTGACACATCCTTTAATCATGTGGGACGTTGACAAACTGGAGCTTGTTCAAAGCAGATAATCCAGACACATTTAAGCCTACTTCAAATCTGCCAAACAGGACTGTGTTGCCATGATGTCACTGAAGCTAGAAGACATTCCAAGACAGAAGAAAGTTGGCCAAATGAATTTCTTCTAGAAAGTGGCTCGGGGGTTGTAGCCTACAATGCCTGTTAGCTCCTATCTGACCCCAATTAATGGTTAATGCGAAGTCATACCAAAAGAGTTCATTAACTATATCATTTATGGTTATGTACTAACCATGAAACTGTGTTTTTGGACATATTAAAAATTCTAATAATGACCAGTATAAACACTTATTCTATAATAAAACTATTGTAAACAATCTTGACTGTGATATTGCACAAAGAAGGCTCTGCACTTGTTCTTTCATCTGTTCCAAACAATGTCATTGCATCATTTATCAGTAAATTCACCAATAACTTGTTACAAAATGATCTCCAGGTGCTATGGCATGGCAACTTTTGTCCAGCGCTTAAAAAATCAAGAATCAGATATGGGAATAATTACCGTTATTACTCTTTGTTTTTGGATACTCTTTTCGGAAAGTTTTTGGACACCCCACCCCGGAAACCCGACATGCTGTGAGAAGTTGGACATGCTAGATGTAGCCTGGCGGATATGTTACGCGGGGACATTGGTTAATATAATTGTCGGTGAAAAATTTTTTTCACTGGCATACCTTTAAAGAAATTTGTAAATAAAGTGCTAAATATGGGACAAATCCCTGCATCGTCGACTTTAAATAGCCATATTTCAATAAATCCTGAATATTAATAACCAGGATTTTTCTAACATACATGGTAATACCTCCTTTGCATGCACCAAAATTTATTTATTTCAAAAATGCCTTTAAACAATCAAAAACTTGATTTACTTACCCTACCAAAATTCTTTGAAATATATAGGCTACATCTCCTAGCATGTCCAACTTCTCACAGCATGTTGGGTTTCCAGGGGTGCTTTTTAGCTCACCTGTCACGAAGTGACATGGTGAGCTTATGTGACCATGTGATGTACGGCGATCGTATTTGCATGCGTGCGTGTGTGCTTCTGTCAACAATTTGCTTGTGTAGACAGTAGAGGTCACAGTTTTCATCCAATCTTTATGAAATTTGGTCAGAATGTTTTTCTTGATTAAATCTGGGTTGGGATTGTATTTGGGTCATCTGAGGTCAAAAACTAGGCCACTAGGTCAAATAATAGAAAAACTTTGTGTAGACAATAGAGGTCGCAGTTTTCATCCAATCTTTATGAAATTTGGTCAGAATGTTTATCTTGATGGAATCTGGGTAGGGATTGAATTTGGGTCATCTGGGGTCAAAAACTAGGTCACTAGGTCAAACACTAGATCAAATAATAAAAAAAACTTGTATAGACAATACAGGTCGCAGTTTTCATCCAATCTTTATGAAATTTGGTCAGAATATTTATCTTGATGAAATCTGGGTTGGGATTGTATTTGGGTCATCTGGGGTCAAAAACTAGGTCACTAGGTCAAATAATAGAAAAACCTTGTGTAGACTATAGAGGTTGCAGTTTTCATCCAATCTTCATGCAATTTGGTCAGCTTGTTTATCTTGGAGAAATCTGGGTTGGGAATGTATTTGGGTCATCTGAGGTCAAAAACTAGGTCTTTAGGTCAAATAATAGAAAAAATGTCAACAATTTGTTTGTGTAGACAGTAGAGGTCACAGTTTTCATCCAATCTTTATGAAATTTGGTCAGAATGTTTATCTTGATGAAATCTGGGTTGGGATTGTATTTGGGTCATCTGGGGTAAAAAACTAGGTCACAAGGTAAAAAGCTAGGTCACTTAGTCAAATAATAGAAAAACCTTGTATAGACAATAGAGGTCACAGTTTTCATCCAATCTTTATGAAATTTGGTCAGAATGTTTATCTTGATAAAATCTGGGTTGGGATTGTATTTGGGTCATCTTGGGTCAAAAACTAGGTCACTAGGTCAAATAAAAGAATAACCTTGTGTAGACAATAGAGGTCACAGTTTTCATCCAATCTTCATGAAATTTGGTCAGAATGTTTGTCTTGAACAAATCTGGGTTGGGATTGTATTTGGGTTATATGGGGTCAAAAACTAGGTCACTAGGTCAAATAATAGAAAAACCTTGTGTAGGCAATAGAGGTCACTGTTTTCACAAGTCACTTCTCCCTAAAGCCAAAATAAGGAGAATTGGTAACATCTTTGGGAGAAATGGTACATTTGCGTCATAGATCTTAGTATGATGTATATTTTGCGGCAACTTAACGGATAAGTGGTTTCTGCTCAGCGTTTAATCAACTCTTCACTTGTTTTATACAATAAGACATGTTAAGGGTATAAAACCGACATTTTTCTTATTTCTAATTGATTGTTGATTATAATGGTACTTTTTTTTCTGAACAGGTATATCAAATAAACTTCAATTGTAACAAGCCAGTAATGTTCAGAATCCTTTTACTTCCTTGTTAATTTTAAGCAATTCAACATTTAATAAATCAAATTCATATTTTGTTACAAAATATTTGTTTTGAATTCAATCAAATTCATATTTTGTTACAAATATTTGTTTTAAATTTAAAATTCATAAAATATCTCATTTTGCAGCAGAGATTCCAAATCTGACCTGTAAATGAGCACCATATTTATTGCCAGTGATAGGTTACCTCTTCCCATTTGATCATTCCTTAGTATTTTTAATGGGCCATTTAACATTGCTGAAGCATAGTTATTGGTAGCCAGCACAAGGCAATTAATCAAGGCATCATCTATAAACAATTTCAAGAAGTGTAATAGCTCCAGACTGTTCTGTTGAATATTCAACTTTGCATGACCTGTAAATGGGGCAACTTATGGCAGAGAATCCTCCTGTGTCCAATTCTCCACATCAAATTGATTTTAATCCGTCAATGTCTGGCACAAAGTAAATCATTAAAAGGAGGAGAAGTCACATTGCCTTCATGAAATTAATGTGCGAAGTTAAGATTAATTGCAAATAATTGGGCGAAGAAATCGCCCACTTCGCCCACTCGCGAGATCCCTGATAAAAGTGACTACTTGGGAAGTAACTACATGTACAGGCATTTGGTTATTTTGACTGTTCCTCCTACATTTTTATGATTCAAAAACAATCAACAACAGAAACATCAAGAGCTGTTCCAAAAGCACCAGTTCTGCTAGAATTGTGCACAGCACCTTGTAACCTCACAATGATTGGCTTGTTGTCCACATACCTACTAGTAACAAATATTTTGAGAACTTGAGGCATATATACCAGACCGTGGATCCAGTCCAAATTTTGAAGGCCTTTGCAAACAGTTAAGATCCAGATGAGACGTCACAGAACGTGGCATCTCATCAGGATCCAAACTGTTTGCTATTCTGATAGTATTCTTTGAAAAGAATCGAAGATAATGCTAATTTTAGAAATTCAGCAGACAACATTTTAGCAGACGAAAAATTTCCCAGCATGCAAAGGGTTAAATTCAGTATTCAGAATGCAGCACAAGAACACACACTTGGTTATAATTATATTAAAGTGAACTTATTAAGATTTTCAATTATATCAGGTGAGAGTTTTGGATAGGCTGATTTTTTGGTATCGTGGGAGATGTTTATGGTACAATGTACAGACCAAGATTAATGTATGTATAAAGATATGTACGTTTTTTTCTAAATGGGTAAGAGCGTTTCTTTAAACTGAATGTACCGTAAGTTACCACATATAGCGCGCAGTTTTTTACCTCCAAATTGAAATTAAAAATTTGATGCACGTTATACATTGATTCAGACTTCCCAAACTTTGTCGGACCTTCAGACTTATCTTACATAAACTTTCAAGGGCCAATTGAAATTCAAAAGATCAGGATTATCTTACTTTCTTCTGAAAGTCAACAAATAAATATTGGTGGTTGGTTCCCAGCATCTTAGTGACAGGTCAATTGGTAATTGCATCAAGCTGGGCTCAGTACTAGTCCAAATTTTTGACGCTCTTAAATATTAAGCTACTTTTTATATGGGTAATATTTGGAGCGTACAAAGGGTGAAAGACCAATTATGTGGTGGGAATTTTTTGTTCTTTGTCTATATTGTTGCGCAAGGATTTTGTGCGCAACATTCAAGCCCCGATATAAGACACTTAATAACAACGGATTGCAATAATATTTACATACCTGTGTAGATAATTCATTTCTCGATAATGTTCCGTAAAAATTATGTAATGACACTTTGAATTTTGCACGCCTGAGCAATTTAAATCCAACCACTATTCAATTTTTCAATATCTCTCGATTCGCTCACTGTGTAGATATAAATCGATAACACGACCTCGATGTAAAGCATCTGGTTTAAAGTGGAAGAATAAACAGCGTAAAATACAGTTTGCGTTCGTCTGTTGTGGTGCAGCGCGTTACATAGTAAAACGATGTTATACTTTTCTGGATTAATTTAGCATTGTTTTTGTTTTCTAAATTGACAATTAAAAAGTTCTGAAATAAATTACATCTTTTATTTTTATACTGTACATAAATAATATTGATACAGATCGTACAGTATACCGTCCTTTGTAACGTAGAATGTAAGTACATAAAACAACACAGACAGAGGTGCGAAAAAGACATGCATAAACACTTCCTGAAACTTAGAACAGTGAATAGAAACTGCACCATATCTGTTTTGAACATATGCTTATTAAATCGACAAAGTTTAGCATACTAGATCTAGTTACGTAAAAGTCGGTGTTAAAAGCTCATGTTAAATAAAATTACGCGTACACGTTACACCGTAATGCCTTCTTCTTATTGGTTCATATTTAAATCAGTTTCATGACATGGCTACAGGTCAGTGATTGTTTTGCGATTTAAGCAGAAGTTTAACTGAAGAATTTATGCCTTTCTAACTTCGAATCGACGATATTTGATGTAAAAATGAACTTCTGAATTAAAACTGAATGAGTTGGTAATGTTATTTTGCAATTTTACGCAAATTGATGAAAATTTAAACTTTCTGGTTTCCACCACAAAAAAGGTCCTTCAACGATGAGACGTTCCAAAGAATATAGCCCATATAAAAAGTATCTCTAAATTCTTTGCGCGTCTTATAAATGAGACTAGGCTCAGTACATATTCAAGTTTAATTCGCAAGAAAACAAAACAACAGATTATAGTCAGATTTAAATGAACATGCACAGACTGTAACAGCCATTTTGTATAACCAGGTGATTTCGTTTTGATTTTCTTTCTTTTGAATTAACATTTTATATTGAATCGATAATGTGGACATTATGTGAACATGTCAAAGCCTGAAAATTCCAAACGGCATGCAGACGATGATTTGCAAACGCCCGATAGCAAGAGAACGACGTACAAATATAAGCTTTTCGGTCATAAATTGGTTTATTTCTTGAAGACGGAAAAACCATGGTTGTCATTTACCAGAAGCTGGTAAAATGACATGCAAGGTCTCTCTGGAATATTATGGGTGTAATGGGAAATCTAACCATGTTAACTAAAAAAAAGTGGAAACATTTGTGACACTCACAGGTGATAAAATAATCAAACATTTTCAAGACGAGGAACAGTACAGGTAGGAGAACAATAAATTATTTTCATGGAATGGTGATTTCTTATTGAATATTGCACATGACGTGATCATAACCAATACTTACCATTCTTGAATTCACAATTTGTTTTATAAATCCTAAGCAAATTTATTGTGCATTTAATCTTTTCTTTTCTCAGTACATGCTGCTTCCTCTTTTTGAATACAAAAAGCTTTCCAATGGCACAGATTATTTGATTGAGCAGTATTAAAATGGTGGCCATTTTCGGTCTGACTTGCTAGTTTTCTATGCTTGAAAGTTTTTTCTCTCAATTTTAGCATTAAAAACGGGTTGTGCATTTTGCATAATTGTGGCTATTCATGGATTTCTTTGAAAGAGGTGATATATGTTGAAATTGGTGAATATCGTCCTCATTCAAATCGTGCACATAGAGAATAACTTCTTGTGAATTCTTGAAAATCTTAATATTCCTGTGATTTCGGAATCTCTTTAATCATCTGTTTGTATTATTTGTTATGCCCCCGGATCGATAGATCGGGGGGTATATTGTTTTTGGCCTGTCTGTCATTCTGTCCCAAAACTTTAATATTACAGTAAAGTTTTGCAATAACTTTTGAAATATTAAACATAGCAACTTCATATTTGGCATGCATGTGTATCTCATGGAGCTGCACATTTTGAGCGGTAAAAGGTCATGGTCAAGGTCATCCTTCAAGGTCAAAGGTAAAAAATTTAAAACTTTAATATATTAAAGTTTTGCAATAACTTTTGAAATATTGAACATAGCAACTTGATATTTGGCATGCATGTGTATCTCATGTAGGTGCACATTTTGAGTGATGAAAGGTCAAGGTCATCCTTCAAGGTCAAAGGTTAAAAATTTAAAAATTTAATATAGTAAAGTTTTGCAATAACTTTTGAAATATTGAACATAGCAACTTGATATTTGGCATGCATGTGTATCTCATGGGGCTGCACATTTTGAGTGGTGAAAGGTCAAGGTCATCCTTCAAGCTCAAAGGTCAAAAATTTATAAATTTAATATAGTAAAGTTTTGCAATAACTTTTAAAATATTGAACATAGCAACTTTATATTTGTCATCCATGTGTATCTCATGGAGCTGCAAATTTTGAGTGGTGAAAGGTCAAGGTCATTCTTCAAGGTCAAAGTTCAAAAAATTTAAACTTTAATATAGTAAAGTTTTGCAATAACTTTTGAAATATCAAACATAGCAACTTGATATTTGGCATGCATGTGTATCTCATGGAGCTGCACATTTTGAGTGGTGAAAGGTCAAGGTCATCCTTCAAGGTCAAAGGTCGAAAATTACAAACTTTAATATAGTAAAGTTTTGCAATAACTGTTGAAATATTGAACATAGCAACTTGATATTTGGCATGCATGTGTATCTCATGGAGCTGCACATTTTGAGTGGTGAAAGGTCAAGGTCATCCTTCAAGGTTAAAGGTAAAAAAAAAGCTGTGCATTAGGGGGCATTGTGTTTCTGACAAACACATCTCTTTTTCCCTATGAATATGAGGCAAACTTGCGTGTCTCTGAAATATCTGTACATAGGCTGCTATATTAAAGAAAAGAACTGAGTTACACAAGCTTAAAGCCACACCACTTATAAAATTTGGCATAGTAAATTTAAATATTAAGAAGAAACATAATTTATCTATGCCAATTAGAATATATCTGGTGGTTTCAAGGTAGAAATCCATCTTTTTTGCGCTTTAAAACTTAATCGTGTTTGTCAAAATGGACGTACATGTATATGTCTAGAAATCCTACTTTCGGTTTTAAAAGCGGTATCGTTTAAAAAATAATAAATTACTTGCTAACTAGGCTATAGATTTAATTTAATCTATGCCAGTTAGAATATATCTGGTGGTAACAAGGTAGAAATCCGTCTTTTTGTGCTTTAAAACTTGAAAAATTATCACGTTTGTCAACTTTTCTCATAAAGTATCAAAGCTTTTGCATTCAAACTTGATCACAATCACATTTATATCTTCTTACTTTAAGTTTTTATGCCCCCTTTCCAAGAAAAGGGGGTATATAGTTTTCGCACTGTCCGTCAGTCTGTCTGTCTGTCGGTCAGTGTTTCTGTCAGTCTGTCACACTTTTTCAAGTCTGCTCTCTAATTCAAATAGTTTTCATCTGATCTTTACCAAACTTGGTCAGAAGTTGTATATAGACAATATCTAGGTCAAGTTCGAAAATGGGTCATGCCGGTTCCAAAAACTAGGTCACTGGCTCACTAAGTGCATTTCAAGGATTTAGCATGGTGTTGGCTCTCTAATTGAAGTACTTTTCATCTGATCTTTACCAAACTTGGTCAGAAGTTGTATCAAGACAATATCTAGGTCAAGTTCGAATATGGGTCATGCCGGGTCAAAAACTAGGTCACGGGGTCACTTAGTGCATTTCAAGGATTTAGCATGGTGTCCCCTCTCTAATTGACCAGTCGCCAAAGTATCGATCGCTCCGCCCACATTCTTCGATCAGCCAATCAGATATCGATTTTTCACACACCCCTCAGCAACGCTTATCTGGCCGCCATTTTGTCCGACAAACAAAGCGTATCGTACATATGGAATGGACGTAATTTTTAAGAGTTTACACAGATTTTATATCAAATGCATGATCATTACTGTTCGATCATTATTCAAAATTGTAGGTGCTATACATACTTTATAAAAGGTTATTATTTTATCTTTATTTCTTGAACATATGAACGAGTAATGAGAAAACAAACACAATAAATAGTGTAACCACACCAGTTGTGTGTTCTATAAAACGTGTTATACCGTTTGATGCACAATATTATTAAGCAGTTTGGGCAACATAATAATTGCCACACGTGCTTATTAATCTCAGCGTAATTGTCGATGATTAATAAATGACAGTATGTTGCGTGGATCTCAGAATGAATGAACATTAAGGCATTGTAAGGTACTGTACACAAGAAAAGAACTATTTAATTACTTAAATGATTTCCAATTGTATATTTATTTTCTGTGGATCATAAACAATGGAAATCATTATAAATTGTTAACTTAAATATTGTTTTAACTAAAGTAAAAACAACAAAAAGGAGATTTCAACGCGGCTTAGCTAGCTTAAAGCGACTTCAAGTGTAAAATGTAAGGCTTATAATACAACAACAACAACAACATTTCTAATACAACGTATATTGATACGGGGAGAAATGTGAAAATTGCAATTAACATATATAAGGGCCATCTTGCTATAAATAAACAAATGCATAATATGCTAAATGTATTCAATTCGAATGTTCGTGAACAGCACCGTAATACCAAAATTTCATTTTTCGATAGTGAAATGTAGCAGGTTGCCATTAAACATAAATGAAATAAAATGCATATTAGATCTGTTAATGAAACCACGAAATTAGGCCTGTATTATATTATGGTTACAATCAAAATTTAATTTATATCTAAATTTAAAAAATCGGTGTCTTTAAAAATAACACAATAAAACAAAGATCTAAACATTTTTAATAAACAAAAAACCCATCATGATATGGATGTGTCATTTGCATTTAATAAAAATATTTTCAAAATGATACATGAATAGCAACCGGTTTCACTGCCAGACGGTTTAATACAAGTTCAAAATCAATATGAAATAAATGCTCATTTTTACCACTGATTTTTCATCAACTTCCTATAATATGTATAAGAAACGTTTCTGATAGTTAACTCATTTATTTTGATTACGCCATTTCTCTCTAAAGCATTTATGATTGTATTAAAGTTGTACAAAGCAGTTTAGTTTAGTGTGCGGCTTTAATAAAAAGAGCATGATACATCGTTACAAGTATAGTATTTCACTCACGTAATGCGCTATAATTGCGATCTGCTTGTCGGAGTTTTCTAATCACTAGACCACGTGACTATGTGGGCAGAGCGATCGATAATTTGGCGACTGGTCAATTGAAGTAGTTTTCATCTGATATTTACCAAACTTGGTCAGAAGTTGTATCAAGCCAATATCTAGGTCCAGTTCGAATATGGGTCATGCCGGGTCAAAAACTAGGTCACGGGGCCACTTAGTGCATTTCAAGGATTTAGCATGGTGTCCGCTCTTTAGTTTATGTGGCTTTCTGATTTATTTTGATATTCTAAGACATTTTTATGCCCCCGAAGGAGGGCACATAGTGATCGGACTGTCCGTCCGTCTGTCCATCACACTTTGCGTTTAGATCTCCAAAAATGCTCATAACTTATATGTCGCTTCAGATAGCAATTTCATATTTGGCATGCATGTGTATATGGACAAGGCCTTTCCATACGCACACAAATTTTGACCCCTATGACCTTGACCTTGAACTAAGGGTCCGCGTTTAGGTTTTGAAATCTGTGTTTAGGTTTCGAAAAAAGCTCATAACTTCTACCAAGCGTTTATAGGGGGCATAAGTCATCCTATGGTAACAGCGCTTGTTATTTATAACTTTTCTACAGTTTAATATTTTAATGAAAACTGTATCTCAATGTAAGGAATTTAGCTATATTTTGAATATACTCTTTTTCCCCTTTGTGTTTTTGAAACAGTGTGCATACTTTAAAACTCATGCTTGTTCTATAATCAATATTTGTATACAGATGCAAACAAACTTTACAATTTTTTAACAAGAGGCTTTTACCCAAATCTGATAAGCATACAGAAGAATGTGTATGTATTTTACTTTAATCTTTTGATGCCATAAACATATTCATAATAATAGTGGCATACACATTATTTTCCTGAACTTATGAGTAACACTGAGCTATCTATGTGAATACTGGTAACCACTTAGGATGTTTTTGCTGCTAAACAGATAAACTGTATGAAGTTTATGCTCATCATACAAGCAGGTATAAAGCCCAACCAGTGAGCGCAGAAACAGCCAGCTGAGATAAGGCTGGGGTAGACTACATCTGTATGTTGTGTATATACCTGACATGCAACCACACTCACACCCTTGTGTACATGTGGTGTTTGCTACATCACGCCTCTCTGCCCATGTGAACAATTTGAAAGAAATGAGGGAGGAATTCTAGTAATAATTAGTGATGTGCCTTTGATATTTTATTATTTTGTTTCACAGTTGAGATTATTTAGGTGCATGTATTTTTTTTATCCCAAGATAATGTGAATAGTTAATAGTTGTGATTGTGTGCTTTGAGAAGTGAAGTGTGGCATCTGAAGTGTGTTTAGGATGATACTGTTGAAGTGAAAGTGACTTAAAGTGTTATCATTGTGCCCGGATATCAGGAAGATTACAAACCAGGAAGTCAACACATAGTTATACATCTGTGCTAGGATTTAGATGGAGTGTGACCTTGACATTGTTGTTCTTAATACAGTGCAGTTGTATAGTCACTAGTAATCTGTATCATTGGTGTTGAGAGAAAAACAACTCATAATCTACTGCATGATGTTCTATGTGATGAGTGATAAAATAATCATCATCTTCACACAATTTAATAACAAAATGAGAACTGAATTTGTTTTTATGCCCCCTGGATCGAAAGATCGGGGGTATATTGTTTTTTTGCCTGTCTGTCATTGTATGTGTGTGTGTGTCCCAAAACTTTAACCAAAACTTTCACCTTCTTCATAACTTTTGCAATATTGAACATAGCAACTTGATATTTGGCATGCATGTTTATCTCATGGAGCTGCACATTTTGAGCGGTGAAAAACCCATTTTCTCCTGACATGCTTCATTAATGTTCACCATTTGAAGAAAGGCAAAAGGGTACCATGTGCTAACCCTGTGCTTAGGTGTTTGTCCCTTTAAAACACTCACATCTTTACTAGTCGCAGTGACTTATACAATCTTTTTAAAATGCAATAGTTATGAAAGCCATAATTATCTTTAAGGAATATCCTTCAAGAAAATGCAATAATTGCTATATATAAATGTCAATGTGACACAGCATAACCCATGTTATTCAAGGTGATGGGTGAATTAAGCCAAGTTTGTATGTGCCAGCTGCTGGTCTCTAGTCTGTTTATATATCCATACAATCAGCTTTTATGACAATCACTCAGTGTGACAGCCTTTTATGGATATTAAGGAGTTTTAAACTGTGCTTGCATTATATTGTATACATTTTTTTGTTTGATACAAGTATTTTTCTAGGAAAAAAAGTGGATTCATAACAAGGAATTTTTAATCTAGAGACTAATTTAGATGTACTTATAAAAAAATATATAATTGTATGTGTGTTTTTAAGAGTTTTTAATTAAAGACCTTTGACCTTTTTATATGGAAAAAATAACATTTGCGTTTTCTCAAGGTACAATTGGTATGGATCACATATCATTTAAAGAAAAATGTATGATATAAGAATAGTATCCCAGTTATGGTATACAGACCAGGCATTTTTCATAGCACCACGATTATAATTATCTACCTGATATAAAGGTTCCAGTCTGCCAGATGTTAATTTGTATGCCCCCGTCCGTCTGTCCGTCTTTCCGTCGCACTTTGCATTTAGGTTTCGCGTTTAGGTTTTGAAAAATGCTCATAAGTTCCATGTCCCTTCACATATCAACTTGATATTTGGCATGCATGTGTATCTCATGGAGCTGCACATTGTGAGTGGTGAAAGGTCAAAGTCATCCTTCAAGGTCAAAGGTAAAAAAACATGTATCAAAGCGGCGCAGTGGGGGGCATTGTGTTTCTGACAAACACATCTCTTGTTTATCATCCATCTATGCTGATATTGGCCTAATACAAAGGTATCTGATATAATTTCATATATCATGTTAGTAGTCATTATATCTGTAAATGTGTGGAGATAAAAAAATTCATTATCAGTTAAAATAAAGCAGATTCAACACCACAAACAATTTGACTAATGTAGAACATTGTCCTCATAAAAAGCAACACAAACAGCAAAAAATATATTTTACCAATATATATTTCTTTTCATTCATAGATGCAAGAACACATGATACCATTATTTAAACATCAAATTCTGTACAACATTTTAATTCCTGCTAAAAATGCAGAGCAGTAGCGAAAATAATTATTCTATAGGTATGGTAAACACAGGGACCGAAACTTAGCTCAGATACTCGCAAAATGTGAGCGAGTTGAAAAATTTATAGCTTGCAATTTTCCGCTAGTAGAAATTTCAGACTTCTCAAACCTGTTTTTCCATAAATCCCTTAAGTATTTAGAGATAATAACTTTCTATAATCATGACTCCCATTTTCAAGATCAAAATCTTGCTTAAATTTAACGATTAAAGTGTTAAATAATTGCATAATCACATTCAGCTGCCATTGTTGTTGTTGTTGTTGTTGTAAGATTCAATGGAAGCTACTCTGGTACGAGCTATGGTTCGCTAGGCGCTTGTGGCTAATAAGCGTCTCGTTGATCGCAACTTCTAAAAATCTTTCCGTCTGCACAATCAAAAATGTTCATCAATCATGGACAAGTTAAAATTAAATTAAGATTAAAAGATAAAATGAAAAGAAACACTGTTTGGAGAATCGAGAATGAGGTTAAATTAGTGTTTTATCCAGGCCGTTTTAGCGTGGCGCAGCGCCACGCCGCTTTTTTGAAGCGCCTCGCTGCCCCTTTCAAAGCAAATCAGCGCCACACTGCCCTTTTCAAAGGCCGCCGCCCTGTTTTCCGCCGTGCGCGACCTTATTGATAACATCTTAATTGCCTCTTAACCAAGCTTCTAAGCCGACTATTATCAGCGAAGATTCGCGCGGTTGTGAATACGTCATGCGTGAATAACCATGTGTCAATATCAATCGATAATTTCAGTGGCTTTGTAACACTAATCGGTCCAGATACAATCGTGCACAGTTACTTAGGAGACTTGATGAAAACCTCGATGTTATCACGTGGAAATTGTGCATTTCATGCATAATTCAGTTATATCAAAACATTTATTTTTACACGTAATTAAATTTAAAAAAAAAACCAGTTGTATCTGTAAAATATTGATTTGATTTCAATTTAATGCAAAACAGTTTTAAGTTAATAAAAATTGATTTTATACAGGGCTTGCACTAAGCGGCGTACGGCCGTATATTACGCCCGATAATTGTTTCCATACGCCGATTACAAAACCCCATGACGTCCACTGTACTTCCTGAAAATTGGCCATACGCCGAAAATAGCACCCCGTGACATATTAAAGCTGTTGATTAAAATAACGCTCCGCCTCCTATTCAATACAATTGGCGCAGGCTCATATTAAAGCTGTCGATTAAAATAACGCTCCGCCTCCTATCCAATACAATTGGCGCAGGCTCACAGTAGATGTGTGTTGATGAATTGTAGCAGACGACAATCTTAACACGTTTGCTGTTCACGGTTAGGCAGACCGCGCTTAATTGGAGCACGGGCTTGTTTATTGTCACGATGTTTTGATTACAATAACGTGTGAATGTCGGCAAAGAAGTTGATACCCCGTCTTGGACCCTGTTTGGCCAAAAGTTGTTAATTGTTGTAACAGTAGTAGGCCTGCACCATTGGTTCAATTAAGAACATTATGACCCGTTTGTAACTTTTCAAAATATGTTAATTGGCAAACACAGATATGAATTTTACAAAAATATTGAACTTGTACCACTTATCATTCGTGTTTAGAATGTCGCAACGTACGCTTTCCGATTTTGGCATTCCACTTTTGACGAAACGTAAATTAAAAATTGATGCAAATTGCGTTGTAAGCAAAACAATTATATCGGAGACCAATTAACGTGTATTGAATTAATTGATAATGAACAAAAGACAGTACGGCGCCGTTCCTAGTTACACTTTTTGCGAAATAAAATGTACACAATACAACACGTGGTCATGAAAACAATGTCATGACGCAGAACTTTCTGACTATTCAACAAAGTGTTAGTGTTTGTGAATCTCCATTTAAGATGCATATAAAGGACTTGTTTGTGCAATGTGTGTAACGTTTTAAATATAAATAATTGTTTAAGAGGGTAACTCATTTAACAGTATTCTAAGACTTCTTTGAAAAGCTATAGTTTGTATGAGATATATATCCTATGGTGTTTAATCTTGTTTTTTGTTACTACATGAAAATATAAAACACATAATAAAATATATAATATAAATAATAATATATATATATAATATGTATAATATATAATATATATAAAATACATTCTGGATTTTGTTGGTTTAATTATTCAACAATAAATCTCAAAACTATACATACAATGTTTGTGTGTAACAAAGCTTGTTATTAAGTCACTATACAGATATATTTGTGCCCTTTTTATGGATGTCACGCGCTAAAGTGCCCTTTTTTGAAATTTTGCACCACGCCCTTTTTCCTTCCTGTATAAAACACTAGTTACATGACTGAAAATGTTAAAAGGTTGCTTTTAGCCTTGTAAATGGCAACTGGAGATCAAGCTTGTTTTGAACAATTTTGAGTTTCAAGTCACAATTGCTGAATATTGAATGTGTGTCCATGTCTATAATTATTGAGATAACCGTTTTGTTCCAATGATTATGCTTTTTTAAGTAGCCAACATATAATTCACAATTTTAAGCAATATGGTACAATAAATGTATTGTTTAAAATAATTTTTTAAATCCCAAATTGCGAGTAAGTTTTTCATTTTGCAAGTGAAAAAAATCAACTTGTAAAAAAAAATGGAAGTGCCTTAATAGGTTAAATTCAGTCCCTGAAACATACAAAATAGTTATTTGTTGTGCTGTCATTTTATTCTTAGCCTTTCCTGATATTACAACTCAAAGAAGGAGTATCCTGTTGATAGTAATATATAATGTTTTTTAGTAAATTCAAACTGATGATTAATTGTGAAACTGCAGTTCTGTATACATTAACATTTGTTATCTCATATGCCATTGTATTTTACATGAACGGTCTTAAGGCTCTTAATGAATGTGTATATTAAACAGATAGTGGAATAATACCCAGATTAATCTACTCTTTATTTTTTCCACAATTCTGAGTGCCAGTGAATGAGAAATGGAAGGGCAGATAAGGAATAAACTATGTACATTACTTAATAATTCCAAATCAGATACCTTACTGTTGCAGTATTCTCACTAGACTTAATGTATTTCACATCTGTGATACAAGGTAATGTGAAAAGGCCTGCCAGGCTGTTGCTCAGATGAAAGATGGCTGGGTTTATGTGCATAGATGTGCACTGATAAGGTCACCTGGCTTTAAGCCTGGTGTTGCTGAAAATGATTAATCCTTAACCCTTTACCACTTAGGAGGTATTTTGAGGCATTTGTAGTCCCTTAGAAAGTATCATTTAATTAAATAACTTTCTTAATAGATTCAAATTGTACAGACTTCATTTCCAATCGTTAAATACTGATGAGCAGCAAACAGCATACAAAGTTACTCCAGGGGTCCATTTTGGGAATTTTTGCTTCGATGAAACGGATAATGTTGGGAAAACATTGGGAATTTATCATGCTTAAATAAGTCAGAGGTTTAACAAATAAATTTGTTTGTATTTGTTATTTTGACCTTAAATGCAGGTAAGCATCAGATGAGTAAGTTTGGTTTGTGTGAATGTGCTTTGAAATGGGGAGCACAGCAGGTTCATGGTGCTGAATCCTTTCTCAACCACATAAGTGCTTGTTGGTATGATACACATCAGCTGGACGAGTTGGAACATTAATAATCTAATGATCATAAGTCATTAGACACTTCTTTCTTTTTTTTTTGAAATTGGGAATTTTTGTTATAATTTCGGTTTGGGATCAGGTCCGTTTGCATTGGGAATGCCTCCGTTTTCCGGAAGCGCAGACAGTGCTGAAAACCCCTGAAAAACTCACAGGCTGTTCTGGTCTTATGCTGTTTGCACATAACCATTTTCACTTTGCTTCTGAACGGGAAAGGGTTAATGCAGGACAAGGCTCATTTCTATGTATTTCTGATGCCGTCCTAAAAAGGGTTAATACTTTTCCAGCTAAGATCTGAAACAGGAATGGTGTTTTTTTCATAAGAGCAATCTAGTGCGCAGGGTCCTATTATCCCTATGACATGGTTTTAATATAAATAATTTACAGTACAGCCAAAGCGGAACAAATGTATTTCGCGATCCGCGGCGGCAAGGCGAAACGAGTCGATGCCGCTTCAGTCGTTGAAGCCGCGTCAGTATGTGGCGGCAAGACAGGTCCCATTTCGCCGCGAAACTTCACATCTGTCCGCCGAGGCATGCCGCGATCCGCGACATGATGCCGAGTCGATGCGCATCATGAACTAAAAAATCTTTTTAAAATTATATGTTACATGTAGTTAACAAATTTTGAAAGAACAATTATAATAATAATTAAAATCATAATAAATTTATTGTGCGCGAATTGTATTAGCATATACATGTAAGCATACATGTAGTTCATGTGTCTGGCCAATTAAGTTTGTTTCCCGCCCGTAGTGTATGTATTTCACACATAAACAAGGTCACGTAATTATGTTTTCGCACATACAAGTGGTCAAGGCTCCAGCATATGGTGGATTTATAAATTAATTGCATGTTAATTCTGCTATTATATTTTAGCTGAGAAAATTAGCAGTTTGAAGCCACATCAATAATCAAGACGGTGACGAAGTATTTGTTGTTTTGTTAATTATCAGCTTATTATAACTATTGTTTGAATATGCGTATATAAACACGTTTTATTTTGTTCATATTATACAGTTAATATCGCTACTAATTACCCGATAATCCCGTATATTCCAGTTTTAAAGCAAATGCTGGTAAATATTTACAATACACAAACATTCTCGATATTTCCTTAAGTATCAAATACATTTTTGGAATTTGTTACTATTTATAGAGATGATGAAATAACGTCTAATCGGGGCGTTTTTTTCCACTGAACACGCGATTTACGCCTGACGTGATGTTCATGTATTTATGCAACACAAAATACACCCAAACTTTCCAAACGGCATTTTAAATGTCTGCATAATTTTCGCGCGCTTTTTATGAAACAAAGGATATTTTTGCACTGTTTATTTGACGCTAGAATTTGCCAAAGGACGCGTTAGCATTAAAATTCAGAAGTGTGTTTCGGATTACAAATTTAATAATGATAATCGAACGAAACATAAACAGTTGCGCGTAATTAATTCTACGCTACACATACATGTATGTACATGTAGGTGGATATCTTTTCACTCGATCCGCCGCGTACGTATGCGGCGGATTTACTCCGCGGAAGTACGCGAGGTTAATACAGACTCGGCGTCGTTGCGTGGATCGATGCTGCGTGAACACACGATTCGGCCGCCGCGGACTAATAATCTGGCCGTGGCGTAGCCGCGGATTATGTTTGTGCCGCTTTGGCTGTACTGTAGCATGTTTTATTTATACATAGATTTCATATTACATGAATTTTCATGTATAACATTGTTTCCATAATGAAGTAAACTAGAGTCTCGGTGAAAATTCATTGCATCTTCAAATACAATTTCTTTATAAATAAGTGATCAGAAAAAAAGCATTGTGGGACTGGTAGGGAACAGGGTGGGACCTAGACGAGGCATGTGCTGTGTCCTGTTGGAGCTGCATTTCTATGATAGACCTGATTAACCCATTTATGCTAAGTGGACTCTCCCATCCTTCTAAATTGGATCAATTTATTTCCAAACTTAGGGATGTCATGTATATTTATTTATATATTAAGAATATTTCTAACAGAAATTCCTTTAGGCAAACAGTGCAGACCCTGATGAGACGCCACATCATGCAGCGTCTCATCTGGGTCTACGCTGTTTGCCAAGGCCTTTTTTCTAGACACTAGGCATAAATTTGGTTAATAGCATATGAAGAAATATTGATCAGACAATATCCCATGGAAAGGTCTCAAAAATAAACCAATCAGTCAAACAGATATTACAACCTAACCAGACCTGATTTATATCATCAATACACTGAATTTCCAAACATCTTCCATCAAATAGAAACTTTGATGCTGGATTTGAGAAAAGATACTTTTGCCATAATGTGAGATGGTCCCATATTGGCTACATGATCAACACAAGCTGTCCCAGCTGCTTTAACCCTTTGCATGCTGGGAAATTTCTTGTCTGCTAAAATGTCTTGTGCTGAATTTCTTAAATTAGCATTTTCTTCGTTTTTTTTTTCAAAGAATACTATCAGAATAGCAAACAGTTTGGATCCAGATGAGACGCCACGTTCTGTGGCGTCTCATCTGGATCCAAACTGTTTGCAAAGGCCTTCAAAATTCGGTTCCAGCACTGAAAGGGTTAATGCATTCATTTGTTGAGCAAAAGCTCTGAGTGGGCAAAGTACAGGAAAACATGCAGTTTGCCTTAACATAGCGATAACAATATTAATGGAAAATCAATTTTCACATATCATTTTGATTGATGCTCAAGGCATTTATCTCAAAGAGGCTGATGTACCATAGAGGCTGTATTATACTGTTTTCATTTCCTGTTAATGCATTATTTAGATTTCATGTTAATATCAGGAAAACTCATTCAGCCTGCTTTAATAAGATGTGTTAAACCAAATCTTTCTCAAGTTTGTAGAGTGCATTACTTAATAGATTTAGATGTCGCTATTGAAAATAGTATGGAAAACATTCGAAGATTACTACATTTTGCATCTACAATAGTGGAATTTATTATAGTGTTTGAGATTTGTATGAATATGATTTTTTGTATGAAAATGATGTGTGCATGCCAAGATGCTCAAAGATGTGTGTCTGTTGATCAATGTGTTTATGTATGAAACTTCTGAATGTTTTCTGCAGATTATTGGATTTAATTAACCAATTTTTATCATAGGGAAAATATGCATTTGGGCAGATATTATCAGACACAAACTTTTTGGAATTTCGAAATGTGTTGATGTTCTAAAAATAATTGAAGTGATTGAAAAGAACACGCACTGAAAATGTTCTTTTTTTGAATTTCGAAATGTGTTGATGTTCTAATAATTATTGAAGTGATTGAAAAGAATACGCACTAAAATGTTCTGTTGTAAGGGTAGGAAGAGAGATTATGAGTTATCTGCAGAAGAAGACAAAGTTGTCCCCCTTGAAGAGTTAGAAAAGCAGAAAAATGGAGAAATTCATGCTGATGAGGCATATGAACCAGTCGAGTCTCCAATGTCAGTAACTGTAGTGGAAACCGATAAAAAAATATGTGTACCAAGTCAAAGTGATGACTCGGCAAAGATTGAGACAAATTTGAACCAGTCAATAGTAAAGGAACCTATTGTTAATCAACAAGAAGTTAAGGAAACTGAGTGTGAATATGTTGAAAGGGGAAAAAATCCCAAATATGTTTCGCAGTTGAGTATGTGCAGTACTCTAAGCATAAGGGAAGAAATAAATAGAAAACGGGACGAATTTTTCTCGAATATCTCACTGAACGATCCCTCTTTGCAGGACTATAGCTCGCCAAAACGTCTCTCGAGCACAGAGGACAAGTTTGCAGAGTACCAAAGACGTATCCTAGCCCGTAAACTCGAAGAAGAGCAAGTTATGTCTGCAGAACAGATGCATCAGGCAGTGACTCGACTGGAGGCTGTAGCGGCACGGCTCGAGTCACTTGCAGTGTCTGGTGTGACCGGAGGCAGTGGTTCCTCGGGCGGAGCAGGTGGTGCTTCAACAGGTGAGAACTGCTGACATTGCTTTGATTTACGTTTAATCAGGTGAAGCCTCAGGTAAAAACAGTTCAATTGCTGGCAGAGCTTTGATTTAAGTTTAGTCAGGCGCAGCCTCAGGTGAAAACAGTTCAATTGCTGGCAGAGCTTTGATTTAAGTTTGATCAGGTGCAGCCTCCGGTGAAAACAGTTCAATAATGGCAGAACATTGATTTAAGTTTATTAAGGTGCAGCCTCAGGTGAAAACAGTTCAATTGCTGGCAGAGCTTTGATTTAAGTCTGAGGTAAAGCAGTGTGATACTCTCAAAAAATGTTACAACACACCAGTAAATGAAAAGCGTTGTTTTTTCTATACAAAATGGCCATTAGGGTTCCCGCTTAAATGGATGATCATATTTTTATGCCCCCCTTCGAAGAAGAGGGGGTATATTGCTTTGCACATGTCGGTCTGTCGGTCGGTCCGTCCACTAGGTGGTTTCTGGATGATAACTCAAGAACGCTTGGGCCTAGGATCATGAAACTTCATAGGTACATTGATCATGACTCGCAGATGACCCCTATTGATTTTGAGGTCACTAGGTCAAAGGTCAAGGTCACGGTGACCCGAAATAGTAAAATGGTTTCCCGATGATAACTCAAGAACGCTTAGGCCTAGGATCATGAAACTTGATAGGTAGATTGATCATGACTCGCAGATGACCCCTATTGATTTTCAGGTCACTAGGTCAAAGGTCAAGGTCACAGTGACCCAGACACTCTAGAGTTACGGCCCTTGAATCATCGTAATTTTTTTTTTCTCATTTCCGCTCATTAACTCGAGCAATTGTCATCAGATCTTCACCAAACTTCATGAAAATGTGTAAGGCAATAACATTTAGGTCAAGTTCGATAATCAGCCATATTGACCCGGACACTCCTGAGTTACGGCCCTTGAATCATAAAAAATTTAGTTTTTTTCTCATTTCATCTAAATAACTTAAGCAAATGTCATAGGATCTTTGCCACACTTCATGAAAATGTGAAGGGTCATAAGATCTAGGACAAGTTCGATGATCAGCCAAATTGAGCAAGACGCTCCTGAGTTACGGCCCTTGAATCATAGAAAAATTGAGTTTTTTTCTAGTTTCCGCTCAATAACTCCAGCAATAGTCATCAGATCTTCACTAAACTTCATCTAGGTCAAATAATCGGCCAAATATAACAAGAAATATCTTTAAAAAGATATTCAACATGTATTTTCTGTACCATTTATCTTAAAAAAACGTTCTGTTACAGTAAAACATTTGTGGGTTATAACCAGGGGTTCTGAAATATGCTGTCCGAGTTGTCCGTGTTGTCAATTTCCCCTCCCGGGCAAGCAGTTTTTGAAAGCTGACTTGTCCGGGGACAAGTAAAATTTCCTTGGTAATTTTTTTTTGAGAACGAAACTACTCTATTTTCCGAAAATCAAAAACGAAAGTTTATATAAATAGCTTATGATTAATCTGCGGACTGGCACACTTTTTCAACTGGAGGTAGGTTATTTTCCGATAATAATTATTTAATGTAGTAAACCAGTCCACGAGTATATATAGCAACAGCCTATCACGCATAAGAAACAACTTTAATAGAGAAACCAGCACACATGTGTATAGCAACAGCCAATTACGCGTTAGATAACACTTTTCGTACATTACAAATGGCCGCACACATGTCCTAACGACCTGCATTCGATTTTTATATAATAAAACCACTTCAACGTCAAGCCATGACGCTAATCAGACCAAAGATAAAATCAGTTCGGCGTCGGAAAAGAAGAGAAAAGCCAAGTATGAATAGGGCCCTATGATAAACATACGACGCCAAGCAGAAACGAGAATTTGTTGAGTCTTGGCTAATTGATTTTCTTTGGCTTGAAAACGTTGCCGATGTGTGTAAATGTAAACTTTGTAAGGAGTTTCTTTTATCAGCGGATAATTATATACTTACAATTAACGGCGATTATTTTATTTCAAGTGAATTGTCTAGTCATGTTGAGATTATTAAATATCCGAGATGGTATCATGTGTGACTTAAACGTGATCTTATTATAGTCACATCTTGCTTGTATTTTTTGTTCATGTGAATTTTCTAGTTAACTATGTTTATAATTTAAAATAGAAGTTAACAAAAGTGTATGCTTGTATTATTTGCTTAATTGGTAATGATCTTTTCCTTTATCTATCTTAAAAGTACGGACAAGTACTTCTTTGGTACGGACAAGTGAATTTGTGGGTCCAACTTGTCCGTGGACAAGTAGACTCTTAAAATATTTCAGAACCCCTGGTTATAACATTACGTTTCAGCATATAAATTCAAAACTTGACATGCTCTTTAATAACACCATGCTCTTTAATTTCACATGTATGTCATACCAAACTTTATATTTCGTTGTTTTCTTTCCTAAGTTAATGATGCTATGTGTACGGACCTGATTTCACATGCCCATGTGCATGAACATATAATTTTTCTCTTTTGATTATTGTTTTTTTCTCTAATTCAATTAGCTTAGGCATGTTTGTTCGTTAAGAACGACAATAATTTCATGATGATTCCCGAAAGAAGGTATGAGCACATAGTCGTAAGAGCACTTGAATACGTGAGTTTGCCCATGGACACATGGTAAGGTTAACTAAATCTCCGCGATATGACCTAATATGTGTTTAAAACAGCAAACAACAAACGAATAGAATTATCAAACATAGTATGTGAACTGATGTGGCTCTGTAATTTCTGTTTGAAAAGTTTATTAAATATGCAAAATGAGAAAGCACGCATAAGAGCGAGTTTCAGAGATATCATACGGCTATTATGCTGTTTATATACCATAGTAGCTACAACGTTTACAAAAGGCAGGTTCAAAATAATTCGTTTTCTTTACACTCATGATGGCGTTGAAAGTTAATTATACACGTTTTAATTGCAATTTATTTACTGCATCACGACAAATGTCAAATACAATACAGAAAATGCGTAGTTGTTTCATTGTTCTATAAACATATAATGGATTGAATATAAATGATTTAAAATTAACGTTTTCAAACTATGATTTAATCTTTTTCCCAGAATATGCTGTCCTATTTATAGCTGAGCTTCCTATACCTTTATCAATGATAATCAGCGAGGTATGCCGATTAGAAAAATCGAGCTATCTCAATCGGACTGGCTCGGTCTTTTACATAGGTGGCCATTGTGAAGAATTTTTTCATGGTATGATAACTTAGACGAGCTGCTTCGCAGCATCGTCAAAAATTGTATCAAGTCTCTTGAAAGAAATGGCCGCATGAGTGCGGGTCAGTTTTTCTTATATGTCTATAGTAAAACCTTGTGAGCACTCTAAAGGTAACATTAATTTCCCGATCTTTATTAAACTTGCACAGAACATTTGTTCAAAACATATTCTCAACTGTGTTTGAAAATAGTTCCATTCTCTTAAAAACATAGCCGCCAGGGGGTGGGGCAGGTAACCTTGAATGGTGTAGTCTTGTGCACACTCTAGAACTAAGAAGTCATTGTTTTGGCCCAATCTGCATGAAAGTGGCTAAGAACATTTGTGATAATTATTTTTTATCCAAGATAAAAAGTGGTTATGGTTTGTTTAAAAACATGGCAGCCAAGGGTCAGGACAGTTTTTCTTATATGGCTATATTTAAACCTTATTGTTACTCCTGACGTCACATTTATTGCCCAATCATCACGAAACTTTATCAGAACAATTTTCCAAATCACACCTAGAACATCTTTGAAACTGGGTTGCATATGGTCCAATATAGGTAAAAGGATTAGTTGTCGTCTCTTATGGCAAAACAGACATCGAATTAAAACTTTTTTCACAAACTTTGAGCATTTATGCAAATGGATATTTGTGACGTAAAACTTCTGTTATGAAAATGCTGTTTTAAATTTTTACTGCTTTGAGTTTCTGTTTTTTTTATGTGCCCGAAGGAGGGCATATAGTAATCGGACCGTCCGTCTGTCCATCTGTCTGTCTTTCCATCACACTTTGCATTTAGGTTTCTGCGTTTAGGTTTCGAAAAATGCTCATAACTTCTATGTCCCTTCACATAGCAACTTGATATTTGGCATGCATGTGTATCTCATGGACCTGCACATTTTGAGTCAAGGTTATCCTTCAGGGTCAAAGGTCAAAAAAACAAAATCAAAGCGGCACAGTAGGGGTCATTGTGTTTCTGACAAACACATCTCTTGTTAATATGAATGATACTGCAATTCTATACTTTTGGTTTATAACACTCAATTATAAAACAGTTGTGCGCTATTTTTAGCTCACCTGAGCGATAGCTCGGGGTGAGCTATTGTGATCACTCAGCGTCCGTCGTCCCTCCGTCTGTAAGCAATTTGTAAACATCTTCTACTAAACCATTGAGCCAACTTCAACTAAATTTCATCTGGAGCATCCCTAGGTCATGGGACAAAAGAATTGTTAAAAAAAATTTGATCACATGACCAAGATGGCCGCCATGACCATATATGGTAAAAACCTTAAAAAATCTTCTTGTCAGAAACCGCTCATCAGATTTTCAAAAAATTTCACAGGGATGACCTTTGAAGGCTCCCCTGAAAAAGTTGTTCAAAGAAATTTGATTCGTCAAAAAACATGGCCGCAGGAGCTCGTTGAACTTTGCATGTTTATTCGTTTTTGCCTATTTTGTAAAAACTTTCAAAAATCTTCCACAATTTTTGTCCGATCATTTCCAAATTTGCACAGTGTCTTTATATCAATGAGGACATGAACCCTACAAAAAATGAGCATTATTGGTCCATGAAGTACAGAATTACCTCCCCTTGAATTGAGAAAATGGTGTTTATGCAATAAAGTCCAAATTTTTCATCCAATTCTTTCCAAACTTGTAAGGATTTAGCATGGTTCAAACAAGGGAAACAACTTCGGTTTATGCATGTTCTTTTTATTACACATTTGCCTCCCTTTAATTCATTCAAAATCTCATTTTACAGCAGAGATTCCAAATCTGACCTGTAAATGAGCCCCATATTTACTGCCAGTGCTAGGTTACCTTTTCCCATTTGATCATTCTTAAGTATTGGTCTTGTAATGCTGCTACTGCTTCTGCTACTGCTACTTACTACTAACTACTACTACTACTACTACTACTACTACTACTACTACTACTACTACTACTACTTCTACTACTACTACTACTACTACTTCTACTACTACTACTACTACTACTACTTCTACTACTACTAACCACTACTACTACTACTACTACTACTACTACTACTACTGACTACTACTACTACTACTACTACTACTACTACTTCTACTACTACTAACTAGTACTAACTACTACTAGTACCACTACTACTACTAACACCACCACCACCACACACCACCCACCACCCGACCACCACCACCACCACCATGACTACTTCTACTACTACTGCCCACTACTACTACTACTTTTACCACTACTACTACTACTACTACTACTACTACTACTACTACTACCACTACTACTACTACTACTACTACTACTACTACTTCTACTACTACTTCAACTACTACTACTTCTACTACTACTACTACTACTACTTATACTACTACTACTTCTACTACTACTACTACTACTACTACTTCTACTACTACTACCACTACTACTACTACTACTACTACTACTACTACTACTACTACTACTACTACTACTACTACTACTACTACTACTTCTACTAGTACTACTACTACTAGTACCACTACTACTACTACCACCACCACCACCACCACCACCATTCACAGTGACAAAAAACGTATTCACACAATGGCTGCTACTACAACTTATAGCCCATATAGGGGGGCATGCATGTTTTACAAACAGCCCTTGTTTCTATGGGATTTTAACCACAACTGTTCATGTTTATCTCCGACACATATTTTTAGGTCACCTGTCATGAAGTGACACGGTGAGCTTATGTGATCGTGTGGTGTCCGGCGTCCGTTGTGCGTGCCTGTGTGTGTCCGTGCGTCCGTCCGTCAACAATTTGTTTGTGTAGACAGTAGAGGTCACAGTTTGCATCCAATATTGATGAAATTTTGTCAAAATGTTTATCTTGATGAAATCCGGTTTGGGATTGTATTTGGGTCATCTGGGGTCAAAAACAAGGTCACTAGGTCAAATAATAGAACAACCTTCTGTAGACAATAGAGGTCACAGTTTTCATCCAATCTTTATGAAATTTGGTCAGAATGTTTATCTTGAAATCTGGGTTGGGATTTTATTTGGGTCATCTGGGGTCAAAAACTAGGTCACTAGGTCAAATAATAGAAAAACCTTGTGTAGACATTAGAGATCACAGTTTTCATCCAACCTTTATGAAATTTGGTCAGAATTCTTGATGAAATCTGGGTGGGATTGTATTTGGGTCATCTGGGGTAAAAATCTAGGTCAAATAAATAGAAAAACATTGTGTTGACAATAGAGGTCACAGTTTTTATCCAATATTTATGAACTGTGGTCAGAATGTTTATCTTGATGAAATCTGGATTGGGATTGTATTTCGGTCATCTAGAGTCAGGAACTAGGTCACTAGGTCAAATCATAGAAAAACATTGTGTAGACAATAGAGGTCATAGTTTTCATCTGATCTTAATGAGTCAGGTGAGCGATTCAGGGCCATCATGGCCCTCTTGTTTACATTTTGGGATGTGATGTCAGTTACATGTGACAGCCGTTAAAAAATGATAATGAACGCAATATGACTATACTGTTGGATATAGTGAATGAACGAGTAAACATAAATATTATCGTTGATTAACTCATACGTTTAATAATAGGTATGCATTTAATTCAATTTATTGAATATTGATTTGTATTATTTACTTGAAATAATTGGTTATGCAAATGTATCGGCAATACGCCTTTGTTTACATTACACTGTGTGCAAATGACTGGGTGGGTTAATGAGTTAGCAATACTACTGACTGACCAACCATCTAAAAAAGTTCACACTGAGAACAACAGTCACCTGTCTACAGTGGTCACTTTGGTAATTTCCCTTGAGTGACCACTGTTCTTAGGTTTGACTGTATAATTATTCACTTTATTGGAAACTGAAAAGAACTTATTTACTATATCATTTGCATTGCATACTATGCCTATACAGAGTGGGTAATCACGTCATGATAAAGATGGAGAAGTCCATGCAGAGGCAGGTATTTTTCACTGTTTTATACCCTTTATTACTTGTATTAATTTGTTAAATTCCGCTCACTTTCCAGCCATAATATTCGCTCTATATCTTGACCTTACTCATTGCAAAATTTCTGATCGTGATGACCAAATTAGGGCTCCACTAAGAAAATTTGCAGGGAGATTTTTATACGAAATAAACGCAAATCACCTTTTTTACTGATATGGCTGGAAAGTGAGCGTCATTTAAAAAATAAACAAAAGTAATATAGGGTATAAAACAGCGAATAATAACCGTCCCCATCTTGACTATCATGTGATTACTCCCTTTGCTATAGCTACTGGAGAATTCCAATATGCTTCATATGTACCATCAACTCTAGTCTTTTATATGGAACAGCTTATTTCATGTACAGGAGTGAATATTGAATTCTGTCTTAATGCCAGTTATTATTGACTTTTGGGTTGAGGTGAATGAACACTCTTGGTGCATTTATGTTGTTTCTTCTTTCATTTGTCTGGCAAATAAAAGTAACAAAATGTCAACGGCGGCTTCTAACGTTGTAGAGTGTCTTAATGTTGACCCAACTGATGCAGAACTAGGTAAGATGGGTTTTTGTTTTCCTTGCACACCTTTGAGCATTTACTTTTGTTTCAAAATTTGTAATGCAAATAAATCATTTTTTTCAGCTGTCAGCAAATGGCATTCTGTGTGAAACAAATTTATCTTATTGTAATTAAGTGTTGTTGAAACCTTAGGAGATAACCAAGAATTCATCTCACAGTTTTACGGATTTTTTTATGGTAAATAGCCATTGCCTTGTAGGAAGTTCATCATTTGAGTTTTATGTCGGAAGAGAAAATAATGTATTTAATTTATGTGTCTATAAGATGTCATCTGTATGGAAAACTAATATGGTGTTTTCTTGTTGCTTATTGATTTCTAAGCCTCTGATAATCTTTTGTAAAAAGGTCATTTTTTAGAAGAGTATCATGTCATAGAAATCAAGGCTTAACATTTGATTGTACCATATTTTACCATGTAAAGACCAAAAACCTGAAAATTGGCCCCAAAAAGGCCGCCATTCCTATATAGCGCAATCATTTAATCTAAGTTTTTCAGGCGCTTAATATTTTGTTTATAAGTAGGGATCGTTTATACGATCAGGAGCATAGGTTGCATAGCACTATATTTTCGACAATTATTAAGATTATTCTCTCGAGAACACCGTATATGTCCTTATTGCTGCCCACTGCGCGTGTTTTTTTCAAGACCCCTGCGCGTTAAATTCGACCACTATTTCCTATTCCTCACATTTGAACATTGTAACATTTTCATTACCTGCCACTCACAACATCGTATGACATAGTCTTTTGCAGACCCGCAACATCGCAATGTCCAATTTTACGCAAATCGTCCGTGGATCCCATTTTATTTTTCATGGACTTAAAATATTTCCCCATTAAAGGGATCTTTTCACAGTTTGGTAAATTGACAAAATTGAAAAAAGTTGTTTCAGATTCGCAAATTTTCGTTTTAGTTATGATATTTGTGAGGAAACAGTATCACTGAACATTTACCATAGTCGAATATAGCCATTATATGTATATTTTTTGACAATTTGAAAGCCTAAAAATTATAAAGCATTGCAACGGGAAACGATTGAATAATTTGGAGAGTTCTGTTGTTGTCGTTTAAATTTACGAAACTACGAAGATTGCTTATATAAGGTATAAATTACTTAAACTGTGTATACACGGCGGAATAGCCGAGAGGGCTAATGCGTTTTTACTTCAGACTAACTCCGGGGGTCACTGGTTCGAGCCCTGGTACCGGCTACTTTTTTTTCCTTTTTTTAATTTTATTCTTGATTTTTTACTGGAGGTTTTAAGATCCAATGTTTACATTTATCAATATAAAGCATTTAATGACAAACTTCAAAATATGCCAAAATCTTTGAAAAGGCCCCTTTAAGAGATGCTCCCCATTAAACAAGTTTGACATGGTATTTCGCGCCTTCACTGTGTCTAGTTGATTAGTATTTATAGTGAGACAAACAATACACCCAAAGGCTCAATTCCATACAGTTGGCGTTATCGGCATTATCAGCGTAAAGCCATTAGACAAATATCATTTGTTTGTCCCTATTGAAAGAAAATAAAACGAGTCTATATCTCTATTGTTGGTTTGTAACCTACGTAGTATACTCACACTGTAGCAAATTAATGCAGAGATCGGAAAATCATTGATAAATGTATTCATCTTTTCAATGCTTAGGGCCAAGTAATTTTGGCAAATCGGAGCTCAACTTACGTAAAACACTTGCTCAATTAACCGTTAAACTCCACCTCCGTTCTCTGCAAAAGGTTTGAAGGCGGAGCTTTGCACGTGCTATTATTTAATTGGACGATTGCCATTGAGGAACAAACACACGATTGGTTCGGCATGTTGATTGCTAGACAAAGGAAGCCAATTTTGTCGGCGAGAAACTTGTCGCTTTATTGCTTCAGACAGGAAGCGGCTTTCCTTTGATGACGTCAAACTGTCAATTCACAGAGTGCAAATTTTCGGAATTGCTAACATTAAACTTTGGATTAAATTATAAAAAAAAAGCAAAAGCGAAGTTAAGAAATATGATTGAAATAATTAGCGTCAGTTCGAATAAGACGTTTTGCATTGTTAATCAACGAGTTTTCATGACAACAAAAACTTTAACAAACAATACCGCGACGACTTGGGGATTGATATACTTCGATTTTTTTTAATGAAGAAGTGTGAAAACACCAACATAGACATTTTTTTCATCTTTTAATTTTTGTCAAAACTGTAACTACCTCGTTCATTCCTACAGTTTACCGCTATTTGTTGTTTCGACAACGGCCCCTTCAGTCTATAACATTATAGGGTGTAGTTTTCTGCAAGAAAAAAAATGGCGGCAATTGTGAAGATTGACGATTACGAAATGGATTTTGTGCAATTTAGCAACCAGGAAAGCGTTGTGTTAATGTATTATGCGCACTGAATTTTTATTTTGAAATTTGAAGGTAAAAAAATGCGCGCTATGCATGGTAAAATACGGTAATGATTATGGTATGATGTACATTTGTACCTATAATCACTGGGGGCTGACGAGGTCAAAGCGTAGTCCGTTTCGCTACGACGTCGGGTATATGTTTTACTACGAAAACATTGTGTAAATACACTACTTAATCAGGCGAGCTTCATCTTTTCTGGTGTTTATGGATTAGAGAACGGAACATCCAGTAATGGTAGGTACTTATTTTCAATAACAAACTAATAACAAATGCGCGTAGTTGCAACCTTTAAATTCATTTTGAGCTAAAATCGAAATATTTCGATTTGAAGCAATGCATAAGGTGGTTATTCTGTGAAAATATCCAATTACGGTAACTTAAATGAAATAAAACTACATGTTACTTTGATTCAGTGAACATTTCACATTTTAAAGTACAAAACAGGTTACGAACATATATTTTAATCATTCAAATGCTTTGTTTCGAAGGAAATTACAAGTCGCTTTATGTATAGGTTTCGCACAGAGTATGTATTGGTTGCGCAACGAAGTACAAATATAATGTATAGGTTGCTCAACGAAGATTCTGTGTTCATTTCAGGACATATCACATGCAGTTTGCAGTTACTGCAGACTGCTATTTTTCAGCGCAAAAGATGCCGTGCTTCACTGTGCGCATTAACATCCAAACGAAAAAGTTGAACTCGGTGAAAGCCGGCACAGTCCCGGCAGAGCCCCGGTATACCGTCACTACGCCGGCACTTACCGGGGCTATAACGGCATCAAACTCCGGCAGAACTGCGGCAAAGCCCCGGTTTAACCGTGGACAACCGGGGCTCCACCGGGAAAGTATTCAAATGTTTAATACATCCGTGATGAACCAGGAGTTACCGGGAAGGACCGGCAATGACCGGCTTGGCACTGGAAACAACCGGGACTTCACCGGAAAAAACCGGGACGGCACCGTCAGAGCACCGGTTTACTTATGTAACGTAGCTATAAAGAGACTCTGCCGGCATTCACCGGGGCTCCACCGGGGCGTTGCCGTGCCTCTGCTGGAGTGTGTTTGGGCACCGGTGGAGCTAAGGTGCCGTCCCGATTCTTCCCGGTACAGTCCCGGTTGTTCCCGATGCCACGCCGGTCGTTGCCGATCCTACTTGGTGACTCCCTGTTCATCCCGGAGGTATTAAACATTTTAATACTTCCCCGGTGGAGCCCCGGTGGAGCCCCGGTGGTCCCCGGTCGTCCACGGTTCATCCCGGTGGAGCACCGGATCATCCCGGTAGGGCCCCGGTTCATCCCGGTAGATGCCTGATCACGCACTGGGGCTCCGCCGGCATCATAGTGAGACTGGGCCTTAACCGCATTGTAACACGAGGTAAATTTACCGGCCGTCATGTACGCAGTAAACAATAACCTGTGACAGAAACCCACTGCCACACCTTTACAACAATATACTTGTTATTCAATTGCGGATTTGTGCCATTGGGGTTCTACTTTCCACACCTTACGGCTGTTACAGGTGTGGATTTTACAGGTAAAATCATGTATACGAACATATATATGGATTTTCGTTTCCTTTGGCCTTGTCGTGAATTTAATTATATCATAATAATGTGCATTACCATGTTGACTGTGCGCTTCGGATCATGTTGTGCCGTTGTTACTACCTCTTTCTCAAAGGAAACATCCCGCCACTCAATGACTCTATATTAAAAAAAACTTCTCTTTATTTTGCCTTCGAGAGATAACCAATACGTCTTCTGTGAGAAACGCATACATGCTAAAGCGTTGTCGTAGCGAGGCATATACGTATACTGTCAGAGACATGATCACGCCTAATAAAAGTAATAATAATAGCCTTTACTTCTGATTACTGGGTCACCCTACATATTTCTAAACACACAAGTGGCTTCACGATACATAGATCAATTTGGAAATTGTAAAATTGTGTCATTTAACACAGTTGTAAACCTAAATTGCATTTTTTTAAGTGAAACTTTACTTCGGTTTGATAAATCAGCGGTATATTTCATGTTTAACCGCATAAACCAGACACATCTTGGATTATAATTTGATGTAACAGACCTATGAAATTTCATTGTGCTTAAATTCAGAGTTTTGTCAGTAGAAAAGCATAATCTTACATGTTTTAAACACAATTTTCTACTAATCCGTTATCGATGTCATGTGTATTTTAACAATGTTTTCGTAGTAAAACATATACCCGACGTCGTAGCGAAACGGACTACGCTTTGACCTCGTCAGCCCCCAGTGATAATGAGTAAGATCATACATTGTTGATTTTTCTCAGTTTTCAACAGTATTTCAGTCAAATCACAGTGGTCAGTTTACTCTTTCCTGGGTTAGCTGGTTTACTATTACTTAGTGCATATACACTTGGGCACTTTTCTAACCCATCACTTTTCAAACTTGAATATCTCAATTATGAGTAAAGATATTGATTAAATTTTTACCATACGATCATTTGACTACATTCTATGCAAGCACAGAATAAAATCATTCATCCGTGATGATTGGACGCGTAGCATGTGGGGTATGTGTGGTTCCATATTTTTGCACGCAGAAATGTTGAAACGCGATTTAATTCTAGTTTTATTTCAATTTAATTATTTTAGGTGTTTTTTAACACAAGGAAAACATACAATTAATTTACAAAACAATATAGCACGTATGAATATTCAGGAGCGCAATCGCGCACTTTGCATTTTACTGGCTACCTTTCCCACTTGCTAAAGCGTCTGATCGTCATGGATGAATGATTTTATCGTTAGCTTGCACATATTGTAGTCAAATGATTACATGTGCAATTTTAAATAAAAATATTTACTCATTACTGAGATATATGTAAGTTTTAAGTGTAGTAAAAGGCGATACACATGTTATTATCCCCACGCTTTTTGAAAAAAAGGTGGGGATATTGTGGTGATCTCTGCCGTCCGTCCGTCCGTCCGTCCGTCTGTCTGTCTGTCTGTCTGTCTGTCTGTCTGTCTGTCTGTCTGTCTGTCTGTCTGTCCGTCCGTCCTGGCCACTATCTCCTCCTACACTAAAAGCACTAGAACCTTGAAATTTACACACATGGTAGCTATGAGCATATGTGCGACCCTGCACTATTTGGAATTTTGATCTGACCCCTGGGTCAAAAGTTATAGGGGTTGGGGTGGGGCCGCGTCAGAAATTATCACTCATTTTTTTAGGTTATTTTACATTTACTTCTTTATTTCTACACCGATTCACTTCAAATTGATACTGGACCTCTCCTATGACAATACGGTCAATCTCAACCATGCATGGCCCCATTCCCAACCCTGGGGCGCCCCGCCCACATAGGCCACACCCACCAAAAATTTCCATTTACTATAATTTTTTCATTTCTACACGGATTCACTTCAAATTGATACTGAACTTTTGTTATGACATTAGGGTCAATCTCAACTATGCATGGCCCCAATCCCAACCCTGGGGCGCCTGCCCACATAGGCCACACCCACCAAAAAATTCCATTTACTATAATTTTTTCATTTCTACACGGATTCACTTCAAATTGATACTGAACTTCTCTTATGACATTAGGGTCAATCTCAACTATGCATGGCCCCATAACCAACCCTGGGGCCCCGCCCACATAGACCACACCCACCCAAAATTGCCTTTACTATAATTTCTTCATTTCTACACCGATTCACTTCAAATTGATATTGAACTTCTCTTATGACAATACAGTCAATCTCAACTATGCATGGCCCCATTACCAACCCTGGGGCGCCCCGCCCACATAGACCACACCCACCCAAAATTGCCTTTTACTATAATTTCTTCATTTCTACACCGATTCACTTCAAATTGATACTGAACCTCTCTTATGACAATACGGTCAATCTCAACTATGCATGGCACAATTACCAACCCTGGGGCGCCCTGCCCACATATGTCACACCCACCCAAAATTGCCTTTTACTATAACTTCTTCATTTCTACACCAATTCACTTCTAATTGATGATGAACTTCTCTTATGACAATACGGTCAATCTCAGCTATGCATGGCCCCATTACCAACCCTGGGGCACACCTAGGTCAAACATTCGGCGTGGGGATACGCGTCGGCCTCTGCCGCGCCATTTCTAGTTCCAATTTGATTTCAATTTAATAATTCTAGGTAAGTTTTTACACAAGAAAAACATAACATTAATTAAAGAAAAACAATATGGCTCGTATGAATATTCAGGAGGAAAACGGCTCAATCAGCATGTTGCAAGCCCGTCAGTTATGAAGACGTGTAAGTTTGTGCGTTTTACTTTTCACATTGTTATTATTTAACGTTGTACAAGTTTGTGAATTTGACTTTTGAAGTGACGTTTTTAATTTGTTAATTTTTATATTTGGTTGTTTTTCAATTTCAATATAATTTTCATGAATTATTAGATATGTGTTGAATTATTCTTGGACAAATTTCAACACAAGCTGTTCACAAATAAGGGAGCTATGTTGATATGATTAAGTGATGCGTTAGAAATGTCTCCAAGTTCACTTATGCCAGTTACTGACAACTACCCTACTTTAACCCATTTATGCCTAGCGGCTAGAAAACAGGCCTTGGCAAACAGCTTAGACCCAGATGAGTCGCCGCATGATGCAGCGTCTCATCAGGATCTGCGCTGTTTGCTTTAAGGAATTTCTGTAAGAAATACTCTAAATTTAGAAATAAATATTCTAGACATCCCTAATTTTGGAAATAAATTGAATTTAGAAGGATGGGAGAACCACTAGGCATGAATGGGTTAATCATATGTAGTGGGAAATCACAGTAGAGGATTTCATGACCAATCCACTAACAAGTTATTTGTGGACTATGTTAAATGTCAGTTATGTGGCTGGGCAGGGGATCAAACCCACAATCTTGAGATTTGTAGTCCATCCCTCTGCCAACTGGGTATCAAACCCACAATCTTGAGATTTGTTGTCCATCCCTCTGCCAACTGGGTATCAAACCCACAATCTTGAGATCTGTAGTCCAGTCCTCTGCCAACTGGGTATCAAACCCACAATCTTGAGATTTGTTGTCCATCCCTCTGCCAACTGGGTATCAAACCCTCAATCTTGAGATTTGTTGTCCATCCCTCTGCCAACTGGGTATCAAACCCACAATCTTGAGACTTGTTGTCCATCCCTCTGCCAACTGGGTATCAAACCCACAATCTTGAGATTTGTAGTCCAGTCCTCTGCCAACTGGGTATCAAACCCACATTCTTGAGATTTGTAGTCCAGTCCTCTACCAACTGGGTAATAAACCCACATTCTTGAGATTTGTAGTCCAGTCCTCTACCAACTGGGTATCAAACCCACATTCTTGAGATTTGTAGTCCATCCCTCTGCCAACTGGGTATCAAACCCACAATCTTGAGATCTGTAGTCCAGTCCTCTGCCAACTGGGTATCAAACCCACATTCTTGAGATTTGTTGTCCAGTCCTCTGCCAACTGGGTATCAAACCCACAATCTTGAGATCTGTAGTCCAGTCCTCTGCCAACTGGGTATCAAACCCACAATCTTGAGATTTGTTGTCCATCCCTCTGCCAACTGGGTATCAAACCCTCAATCTTGAGATTTGTTGTCCATCCCTCTGCCAACTGGGTATCAAACCCACAATCTTGAGATTTGTTGTCCATCCCTCTGCCAACTGGGTATCAAACCCACAATCTTGAGATTTGTAGTCCAGTCCTCTGCCAACTGGGTATCAAACCCACATTCTTGAGATTTGTAGTCCAGTCCTCTACCAACTGGGTAATAAACCCACATTCTTGAGATTTGTAGTCCAGTCCTCTACCAACTGGGTATCAAACCCACAATCTTGAGATTTGTAGTCCATCCCTCTGCCAACTGGGTATCAAACCCACAATCTTGAGATTTGTTGTCCATCCCTCTGCCAACTGGGTATCAAACCCTCAATCTTGAGATTTGTTGTCCATCCCTCTGCCAACTGGGTATCAAACCCACAATCTTGAGATTTGTTGTCCAGTCCTCTGCCAACTGGGTATCAAACCCACAATCTTGAGATTTGTAGTCCAGTCCTCTGCCAACTGGGTATCAAACCCACAATCTTGAGATTTGTTGTCCATCCCTCTGCCAACTGGGTATAAAACCCACAATCTTGAGATTTGTTGTCCAGTCCTCTGCCAACTGGGTATCAAACCCTCAATCTTGAGATCTGTAGTCCAGTCCTCTGCCAACTGGGTATCAAACCCTCAATCTTGAGGTCTGTAGTCCAGTCCTCTGCCAACTGGGTATCAAACCCTCAATCTTGAGATCTGTAGTCCAGTCCTCTGCCAACTGGGTATCAAACCCACAATCTTGAGATCTGTAGTCCAGTCCTCTGCCAACTGGGTATCAAACCCTCAATCTTGAGATCTGTAGTCCAGTCCTCTGCCAACTGGGTATCAAACCCACAATCTTGAGATTTGTTGTCCATCCCTCTGCCAACTGGGTATCAAACCCTCAATCTTGAGGTCTGTAGTCCAGTCCTCTGCCAACTGGGTATCAAACCCACAATCTTGAGATTTGTTGTCCAGTCCTCTGCCAACTGGGTATCAAACCCACAATCTTGAGATTTGTTGTCCATCCCTCTGCCAACTGGGTATCAAACCCACAATCTTGAGATTTGTAGTCCAGTCCTCTGCCAACTGGGTATCAAACCCACAATCTTGAGATTTGTTGTCCATCCCTCTGCCAACTGGGTATCAAACCCTCAATCTTGAGATCTGTAGTCCAGTCCTCTGCCAACTGGGTATCAAACCCACAATCTTGAGATTTGTTGTCCAGCCCTCTACCAACTGGGTATCAAACCCACATTCTTGAGACTTGTAGTCCAGCCTTCTGCCAACTGGGTATCAAACCCACAATCTTGAGATTTGTAGTCCAGCCCTCTGTCAATTGAGCTAGCTGACACGCCTTATAAATTGAAAGTTTTGTTTGTCATACTTGTATGTTGTCTATCTTGACCTTTTGACATTATTTTAGTGATGTTTATTTTGGAATTCATTCAGAAGAAATATTATTGCTGTACAGTCCGGGGAATGTTATCATCATGTCCAATAAAATGATATCTGCACCAGAATATACTATTGCACAAGTTTATAATGTTGTTTTTAGCTCATCTGAGCACAATGTGCTCATGGTGAGCTTTTGTGATCGCCTTTTGTCAGTCGTGCGTCGTGCGCCGTCAACATTTTGCATTGTGAACACTCTAGAGGCCACATTTATTGTCTGATCTTCGTTAAATTTGGTCAGAGCATTTGTCCCATTAATACCTCGACTGAGTTCGAAACTGGGTCATGCTGGGTCAAAAACTAGGTCAATTGGTCAAAAAAAGAAAAACCTTGTGAACACTGTAGAAGTCACATTTGATGCCGAATCTTCATGTAACTTTGTCAAAATGTTTGTCTAAATGATATGTTGGTTGAGTTCAAAAATGGTTCCGGTCCGTTGAAAAACATTGCCGCCAGGGGGCGGGGCAGTATTCCTTATATGGCTATAGAGAAACCTTGTGAACACTCTAGAAGTCACAATTTTTGCCCAATCATCATGAAACTTCATCAAAACATTGATTTTATTGGTATCTTGGACGAGTTAGAAAATGGTCCAGATCGGTGAAAAAACATGGCCGCCAGGGGGCGGGGCAATTTTCTTTATTTGGCTATAGTAAAACCTTGTTAACACTCTAGAAGCCACATTTATTGTCCAATCTTCATGAAATTTGGTCAGAAGATTGGTCTTAATAAGATCTTGGATGAGTTCGAAAATGGTTATGATTGCTTGAAAAGCATGGCTGCCAAGTGGCGGGCATTTTTCCTTATATGGCTATATATGGCTATAGTAAAATCTTGTTAACACTCTAGAGGCCACATTTATTGTCCGATCTTCATGAAACTTGGTCAGAAGATTCATCCCAATAATATTGTGGACGAGTTAAAAAATGATGCTGGTTGGTTGAAAAACATGGCCGCCAGGGGGCGGGGCATTTTTCCTTATATGTCTATAGTAAAACCTTGTTAACACTCTAGAGGTCACATTTATTTTTCGATCATCATGAAACTTGCTCAGAAGATTTGTCCCAATGATATCTTGGATGAGTTCAAAAATGGTAACCTTTGCTTGAAAAAACATGGCTGCCAAGGGGCGGGGCATTTTTCCTTATATGGCTATATATGGCTATAGTAAAATCTTGTTAACACTCTAGAGGCCACATTTATTGTCCGATCTTTATGAAACTTGGTCAAAAGATTCATCCCATTAATATCTTGGACAAGTTCGTAAATGATGCCGGTTGGTTGAAAAACATGGCTGCCAGGGAGCGGGGCATTTTTTCTTATATGACTGTAGTAAAACCTTGTCAACATTCTAGTTATGTTATAAAGTGCTGCTTTAATGTATTCTTACAATGAAGACAATGTTAAGTTAATATCCTTCCTATTTTGCATATTTAACCTGCAATAATGTATAGATTCTTAAAATAAAATATCACCATTTATTCATAATGTCAGTATTTAAAAAAAAATTAATTCAGTTGTCCAATCTTCATGAAATTTGGTCAGAACATTTGTTTCCTGTGTAGTAAAGTTTGGTTTTAATATGTCATTACTATGTACCATTAACTGTTTTATTTAATTTTTCATAACACAGAATTTTCATAATTAACAACTGTTTTAGTCATTATTACTTATGGTAAGCCTATCAACTAAGAGATAGCTGAAAGAAAGACAACATGTACACAATTTTGCAGTATCTATTTCCCTTGTTTAACCTGCTGAGTCATATTCCCCAATCTATTTTTAGTTCTGCTCTAGAATTCGTTAGACCCCAGATATTGATCATTGCAGTGTGTAACTTTTTACCACTCAGCTTTAATACTGACCCTCTCACTGTGCTGTATGCCAGATGTTAATATCAGTGGTCAGTAATAAAAGCTGGTTGAACTGTTTGATATATTTTATTTCACAGTGGGAGTATTTAATGCATGTTTTTAACAACTACCAAAAAATATGTAATTTAAATGGGAACTTCATATCAAAACAAGATTCCATAATGATTCACATACATGCCATAATTTTTTAGGTCCAAAGCGGGACATTCCATAAAAAATTGTCGGGACATTTGACCAAAAAGCAGGACACCTAAAACGATCTATCATTCCACGTTTACTATAGTCAGTATAGTACTAACAAAAACTATTGATACTTTTATTCAAGACATAAAACATCTGATATGAAGCATGAAATCTTAAACATAACAATAACAGTTTTTTTAAATTAGATAATAGCAAACAACGAAGATAATATTCATCTGTTTAAGAGTACAAAATCTAGAACATTACGACAACAATACTCATTATATTAATTTCAATGGCAAACATTAACGCAGGGGAGGCTATCCAGTTGACTGAAAGTACGGGTTACAGTACACTATCTACCGAACAGTGACATCAGTTACACACGGAATGCGCGGCCGTACACATTTCCGTATTTTGTTTTCTTCCTATATACACAGATTAAACTGAATTGTGAATTGTCAGGCGCTGTATTGGGGTAGTGTCAAACTGTCATGAATAACAACACGTTGTTTTTATTACAATAACACAAGAAAAGATGGGTAACTCTTTTACTGTTTGTTGCGATGTTTTTTTAAGCATGTGTCCATGCGCAGTTTGTTACTTGTCAATTGCCGCGGTTTAATTGGAGTAGGGTCAAACTGTCATGCATAGCACCTCATTGTTTTTAGCTTAATTGGAGTAGGGTCAAACTGTCATGCATAGCAGCTCGTTGTTTTTATTACAATTACACTAGACAGGATGGGTATCACTTATTGGACTGTTTGTTGCGATTTTGGTATATTGCACATTCGGAATATCCCGCTATATTGGAACTAAACATTGAATGTAAAAGACTCATTTATGACGTAGCGTTAATTTTACAAAACAATTGTTTTGTAAACCGTTTCAAACAAATACAAAATAAACACATTTTCAACATTTATTTCATTATAATAAAACTATCGATAGCAATAAGCGACCACTATCTTGAAGACCACCATGGTGTGAATGCCTGATGAAATCAATAATTAGCCGATAAATCGCTGATAAGGTGTCATAAACAACACTGGTACACACGATAAGTAGAATCGTATTGTTAATTGGAGGGCAATAAAGGGATTAGCGGTGTTAAGTGTTAGCGAAACAGAGCTTGAATAGCGAATTTTATTGGGAACCTATACACCTTACATCGTTTTTTTATGAATGTCGGGACAAATCGTCTCATGGCGGGACGGCGGGACAAAGGGCCCAAAAGCGGGACTGTCCCGCCGAGATCGGGACGTATGGCATGTATGATGATTCACTCTATATAATCATATTTAAGATATGTTAACAAATATCAAATGGATACTCTATGAAAACAACAAAAACAAATATCAAATGGATGCTCTATGAAAACAACAAAGAAATAATTTCAATTATAAGTTTCTGGAGATAAAAAACAGAATCAGAATAACCTTCAAAATCAAGATTTACCTTTCTTATTTTCTGAGTTCATTTATCAAGATTAATCATTTTCAGGCTTTATGTATTTAAACGATGTCAGAAAATTGAAAATAAAATGGTAATGAATGATACACAATATTAATGAAATGAAATATAAAATTTAAAATTTCATATTTCTAAATTGTTTAGTGTTAAACAGCCTACTGTTGAATATGTTTATAAAATGATTCAAGTAAACGGCAATACCTTTACTTAATTGAATTACAACCAGTCAGCAGTGTCATCCTTACCGGAAATAAGCGATTGTGGAATAAATATTTCCACATTACATAAGTGCTCACAAAGTTACATAACTCGTAACCATCCCGTGACCAGTTCACTTGCGTAAGTAAACGAGACCGCACTACCACACCTGGATACGACAGTTGAGTTCGAAAATGGTTTGGATCTATAAAAAAAAACATGGCCGCCAGGGGGGGGTCTTTTTCCTTATATTTATATAATAAAAACGCTTGTGAACACTTAAGAAGTCACATTTTTTGCTTGATCATCATAAAAATAAAATTGTGTCAAAACATTAGTTATGTGGATGTCTCGGACGAGTTTGAAAATGGTCATGATAAGTGGAAAAACATGGGCACCATGCAGTGGGGCAGTTTTCTTTATATGTATATAGTGAAACATGTGAACAGTCTAGAAGACATTATCTTCATGAAATTTGGACATATCTTGGAAGAGTTCAAAAATGGTTCAGCTCTGTTAAAAAAACATGGCTGCCAGGGGGCCATTTGTTGTTCATTCTTCTTGAAACTTGGTTAGATCATTTGTTTCATTGATATCTTGGGCTGCAAAGAACAGGTCATTTCTTTTTATCTCAGGTGAGCAACTTTGGGCCTTTCAGGCCCTCTTGTTTCAGTTGTCACTAGAATAAATACCAATGCACTATTTCAGTTCTTCAGAACAACCGCAACTTGAAAAGACAACATTAATTGGGTTTATTAAGGAATAATTTATCTGCATACGAGATTTAGTCAATTTGTGTGCTATTTATTATTTATATACTTATTATAAATAATCATAAGCCACTTCTTTAAAAAATATATGTTTTTTTTTAATGTCCCCCACTATAGTTGTGGGGGACATATTGTTTTTACCCTGTCTGTTGGTTGGACTGTTTGCGCCAACTTAAACATTTTGCAATAACTTTTGCTATATTGAATATAGCAACTTGATATTTGGCATGCATGTGTATCTCATGGAGCTGCACATTTTGAGTGGTGAAAGGTCAAGGTCATCCTTCAAGGTCAGAGGTCAAATATATGTGGCCAAAATCGCTCATTTTATGAATACTTTTGCAATATTGGAGATAGCAACTTGATATTTGGCATGCATGTGTATCTCTTGGAGCTGCACATTTTGAGTGGTGAAAGGTCAAGGTCATCCTTCAAGGTCAGAGGTCAAATATATGTGGCCCAAATCGCTTATTTTATGAATACTTTTGGAATATTGAAGATAGCAACTTGATATTTGGCATGCATGTGTATCTCATGAAGCTGCACAATTTGAGTGGTGAAAGGTCAAGGTCATCCTTCAAGGTCAGAGGTCAAATATATGTGGCCCAAATCGCTTATTTTATGAATACTTTTGCAATATTGAAGATAGCAACTTGATATTTGGCATGCATGTGTATCTCAATGAGCTGCACATTTTGAGTGGTGAAAGGTTAAGGTCAAGGTCATCCTTCAAGGTCAAATATATGGGTCTAAATTGCTCATGTAATGTCACTTCTGCAATATTGAAGCTAGCAATTTTATATTTGAAATGCATGTATATCTCATGGAGCTGCACATTTTGAGTGGTGAAGGGTCAAGGTCAAGGTCATCCTTCAAGGTCAAACGTCATATAGGGGGACATTGTGTTTTTATTCCTTTCTTTTTTATGCCTCTCTTCAAAGAAGAGGAGGTATATTGTTTTGCTCATGTTGGTCGGTTGGTCCGTCCGTCGGTCGGTCCGTCCACCAGATGATTTCCGGATGATAACTCAAGAACGCTTAGGCCTAGGATCATGAAACTTCATAGGTACATTGATCACTTCTAGCAGATGACCCCTATTGATTTTCAGGTCACTAGGTCAACGGTCAAGGTCACAGTGACTCGAAATAGTAAAATGGTTTCTGGATAAAAACTCAAGAATGCTTACCCCTAGGATCATGAAACTTTTTAGGTACATTGATCATGACTGGCAAATGACCCCTATTGATTTTCAGATCACTAGGTCAAAGGTTAAGGTCACAGTTACTTGAAACAGTAAAATGGTTTCCAGATGATAACTCAAGAATGCTTACGCCTAAACTTCATAGGTACATTGATCATGACTGGCAGATGACCCCTATTAATTTTCAGGTCACTAGGTTAAAGGTCAAGGTCACAGTGACTCAAAACAGTAAAATGGTTTCCTGATGATAACTCAAGAATAAATATGCCTAGGATCATGAAACTTCATAGGTACATTGATCATGACTGGCAAATGACCCCTATTGATTTTCAGGTCACTAGGTCAAAGGTCAAGGTCATAGTGACAAAAAACGTATTCACTTAATGGCTGCCACTACATCTGACAGCCCATATGGGGGGCATGCATGTTTTACAAACAGCCCTTGTTTTCAATTTGGGATTTTTTTTACCAATTTACTTTAGGAATGGGTCTTTAATGGGAGGGTCAACGGGTTACGCCACATAAAGGCTTGTAATACATGTTACTGTAACAGAAAATGCTCAGTGTCTACAGTAATTTGCTTTGCATTAAATGTACTGTACTTGTATATGGTGCATTTAAGAAATAATTTTTTTGTGAAAACAGCTCACAAGCTGAAGTGCATCCTTATTGTATTACACACATTTTAATGAATGTTTTTTGGTTTGCTTCAATGCACTTCATTACATATTTACAAATTAAAAAAAAAAAAAATTCAGCAATAACATGAACATATATAATTATGCCCCCCTTCGAAGAAGAGGGGGTATATTTTTTGCTCATGTCGGTCGGTCGGTCCGTCGGTCGGTCCGTCCACCGAATGGTTTTGGATCATAACTCAAGAACGCTTACGCCTAGGATCATGAAACTTCATAGGTACATTGATCATGACTGGCAGATGACCCCTATTGATTTTCAGGTCACTTGGTCAAAGGTCAAGGTCATGGTGACTCGAACCGTCAAATGGTTTCCGGATGATAACTCAAGAACGCTTACGCCTAGGATCATGAAACTTCATAGGTACATTGATCATGACTTGCAGATGACCCCTATTGATTTTCAGGTCACTAGGTCAAAGGTCAAGGTCAAAGTGACTCGACACAGAAAAATGGTTTCCGGATGATAACTCAAGAACGCTTACACCTAGGAACATGAAACTTCAAAGGTACATTGATCATGACTCGAAGATGACCCCTATTGATTTTCAGGTCACTAGGTCAAATGTAACGGTGACTCAAACCAGTAAAATGGTTTCCGGATGATAAGTCAAGAACGCTTACGCCTAGGATCATGAAACTTCATAGGTACATTGATCATGACTGGCAGATGACCCCTATGGATTTTCAGGTCACTAAGTCAAAGGTCAAGGTCACAGTGACAAAAAACGAATTCACACAATGGCTGCCACTACAGTTGACAGCCCATATGGGGAGCATGCATGTTTTACAAACAGCCCTTGTTTATATAGTTACTGCATTTGAACGATAATACAAAGAACATCAATACATTACTGTTCCAAACACGATTTTTTTTTATTGAATCCATTGTTTAAATTGGTCATACTTGTCTGGTTCATCATAGGAGATAGTTTTGTCTTCCACTGGAGACCACTGTGTAATGCACTTCAATTTGCAAACAGATTACATCTGTATTTCACTGGATGTTCAACCAACCAACACTTCATATTAGTGGTGTGAAAGGAAAATAATGTTGGTATTTTAAAAATGGCTACCAAAAGTGCTAGAGATATTATGAGAAACCTTAGAGGTAATCAGATTATTGAAAGTTTATCGCTCATTGAAAGCTCCTTTACTTATCCTTTACTATTCAGTTAACAGTATGACACAATATTCTATCAGATTAAGGGATATATGTACAATGGCAAAAGATACAAGTGGTTGAGCTGTTTTGAAATTTTATTCAAGGATGCAAAATATTTAATTATCTGCTTTTCAGTTAAGTGGAATCTAATGTAATTACTACGAAGGAAACATTTAATTTTAGATCAGTACGTAACTATATTATATGTTGTAGATGCTCTAACAGGTTCTTGGAAACTTTCATTCTTTATTATATGCTTTAAACCTTTACCACTTAGTTATGTATTTTGACCTATTTGTAGTCACTTAGAAAGTTAAATTCAATTAAAGGCCGTTCTTATATGATCTAAGTTTTAAAGGTTTCAGTTGCAACCATGAGATACGGATGAGCAGCAAAAAGCATAAAACCTAAACAGACTGTTTGCATTTACCCATTTTTACTTAGCTTCTGAGTGCGAAAGGGTTAAATATATGCAAGGTTTGCAACAAGTGTTTAACCCATTTATGCCTAGTGGACTCTCCCATCATGCGGCGTCTCATCTGGGTCTACGCTGTTTGCAAAGTCCTTTTTTCAGGACGCTAGGCATAAATGGGTTAATAAGAGTATATGATAGAGCCTGATGTTTCAAGGACATGTTAATGATGTCTAACAATAAATAAATTCAAAAGGAAAATAAATACTCCCTAGTGTACACTAGATATTTTAAAACAGTCTATAATAATGTGTTCTTTTTTTAACAGTGATTACTATTGAAAGAGTTTAATACCACTGTGAAAGCAATGAAATGAATTATCAATCATACAATTAAAAGTATTTTTTAGTAAAATACAATCATTAATCAATCACCGTTAAGTATACTTAAGGAATTATCTTTAAGGAGGTTTATAAGCCAAATATATTTGATACTTGCATTTTTTTTTACGTATTACTCTATGCAGTGGGAGCATTAACCATCTTAGTATTGCAATTACTTGTGTCTGTCAGAAAGTATGGCATACTTCAAGTACATATCGCAATGCAATTCCTAAAATATATATCTTAGAACTTTGAATATTAAGTATATATTTATGCCCCCGGTAGGGTGGCAAATAGCAGTTTTACTGTCCGTCAGTGTGTCAGTCAGTTTGTCCGTTCGTCCGAAAACTTTAAAATTGGCCATAACTTTTGCAATATTGAAGATAGCAATTTGATATTTGGCATGCATGTGTATCTCATGAAGCTGCACATTTTGAGTGTTGAAAGGTCATGGTCATCCTTCAAGGTCAAAAGTCAAAAAACAAAATCCAAGGGAAGTAACAAGCTTTAAAGGGAGATAATTTCAATTTTATACCATTTGGCATGTACATATCATTTTTACAAGGGAAGTAATATTTTTTTAAAGGATATAATCTGAAACAAATTTTAATATCAATGTCATCCTTCACGGTCAAAAGTCAAAAAATACAATCCAAAGGAAGTAATAAGCTATAAAAGGGAGATAATTTCTAAACCCGCCAAATGATTATTGAAATTTGTATTTCAAAGCGGCGCAATAGGGGGCATTGTGTTTCTGACAAACACATCTCTTGTTGATAATTGTATTTGTTATACGTGAGAAAATATGGTTTACAAACTATTTCTCTGTTTTGAAGAATAGGGCATAAAGAAAATTTGTTTACTGAACTGAGTTGTGGGTTATATATTGTCAAGACTTGCCTTGTGAACACTCTAGAAGCTATATGTTTTGTTCCAATTAAATATTGACAGAATTCATAATTATGTAAAATGGTGTCAAAAACCAGGTATTTTGGTCAAATTTAAGAAAATGCTTTGAACACTCTTGAGGTCACATTTACTGCCCAATATTTATGAACTTTGGTCAGAACATTAAATTTGTATTTACGATTTCTCCACCGAATGAGTGTCCATTGAGAAATATGTCTGCCATGAGGCGGGACAGTTTTCCTTATCTGGTTTATAATAGTAAAATCATTTTGAAGACGCTGTATAGTAACCTTCTCATTATGGAACTTTTTACATGTATGAACAAAATTGTGTTAAAAAAAATGGTTGCTTAAGAATTGGACAGTTTTACCCTGAAACTGAGTGTATACTACCTGCTCTGAACAGTTTTGTTCCTTTGGGTCTTAGGTGAGCGCCTAAGGGCCTTTTGCCCTCTTGTCTTTATCAACCATTGGTTAAAATGATGACCCTGCACATTTTTATTATATTTACTCTTTCAATGCGGGAACCGAATTTTGAAGGCCTTTGCAAACAGTTTGGATCCAGATGAGACGACACAGAATGTGGCGTCTCATCAGGATCCAAACTGTTTGCTATTCTTAAAGTATTCTTTGAAAAAAATCGAAGAAAATGCTTATTTTAGAAATTCAGCAGAGGACATTTTAGCAGACGAAAAATTTCCCAGCATGCAAAGGGTTAATAAGCCTAGCTCTGGTGAAACTGGGCTTTATGCGAAAAGTGTCCGCCCAGATTAGCCTGTGCAGTATACACAGGGTCCTGGTATGACACTTTACAACTAAACTGGATTTTCTTTTTGAAGAGTTTTCCTTTAAACAAAAAATTCAATACAATCATGCAGAAAGTGTCTTTCATAATTAGCCTGTACAGACTGCACTTGCTCATCTGGGCAGACACTTTACGCACATGCAGACATTTTGGCATGTTTTGAAATTTGTCATTAAATGCTCTAAATTGATAAATGTAAACATTTGGGCTGAAAAGCTTCAGGATAAAACTAAAATAAAATTAAGGAAAGAAAAAACATGTTATCCTCACAAGGGCTTGAACCACTGTCCCTTGTAGTTAGACTAGCACTCAACCCTTTGCATGCTGGGAAATTTGTCGTCTGAAAAATGTCGTCTGCTGAATTTATAAAATAAGCATTTTCTTTGATTTTTTTCAAAGAATACTATCAGAATAGCAAATAGTTTGGATCCTGATGAGACGCCACACTATGTGGCGTCTCATCTGGATCCAAACTGTTTGCAAAAGCCTTCAAAATTCGGTTCCAGCACTAAAAGGGTTAAACCATTCCTCCATCCATGCTCAAATCATAAGTGATGTTTTGTATATGTTATATAAGAAATCCTTGTAATGTTACAAAATATACAATGACAACAGAACTCTCCAAATTTTTCAATTGTTTTGCGTTTGTAACGCTTTATAATTTTCAGGTTTTTAATCGTCAAAGATGCATATAATTGATATTTTATATTTTACTGTTTCCTCGAAAATGTCATAATTGCAAAGACATTTTTTTCAATTTTGTCTATTTACCTAAACGTGAAAAGGTCCCTTTAAGTCCAGTTTCTCAGAACAAGGCTTAAATGTGAATGCATGTTTCTCATCTTATATGTAACTGTTTTGCTATTCTAGACGCGCAAGATGGGCCTGTGGTACTGGCCTATGACAGTGACATCCTCCATGGGAAATTCTCCGAGTTCCTTCGACTGAGCCGGGAGCTGGGGGGAGACCTACAGACTCAGGTATCAATCGTTTGTTGTTGGAGCCTTAATTGTCCCACACTTGTCCAAGACGGGAGGCGGAAAACTACAACGGGCGAGGCATGGTCAGGGGTGATAACCCCAAAAAATGGTTAGGGTAAGGGTTAGGGTTAGGGGTCGGGTTAGGGTTGGGTTTAGGCTAACCCAAACCCTAACCCGACCCCTAACACTAACCCAAACCCTAACCCTAACCCTCTAACCCCCCCTTGCGCAATACCATACCATGCCTCGCCCGTTGTCGTTTTCCGCCTCCCGTCCAAGACCAATGCCAGTTGCTGCCTGTAAATAAAGGAGATCTAGACATGCATATAGGCCATATTATAAATATATTGATAGATAGGTGGTCAAATACTGAGCTCAATATGTGTACTTGAAAAAAGACTTTCTGACTCGATTCCATAGGGACTTGAAACATTAAAACCCTATAAAGGCTATATTTATATATATATATATAATCTTTGGATACCTTTGTCATAAACTCCTATAGTACATGCATTGTCTGATTTGGATGTAAAAAATCACATTTATTTTCTGTTTGATGTAATAGTTTGAATGCATTTGGATTTTTTTGAAATACTTTTATCCATGTAGCTTCAGGAATGTGAGGCCAGTGCTGCCCCTTTTAAACACCGGCAAAATTGTAAGGGCTTGTAATAAATTAGCAATCTGATCCCTGGTTTTGAGAGCAAGTTATACTTACTGAAATCCCCATTGAAGATGGCCTATTTGATGTAAAAGCTATTTATTTTTGCATTTAGATAATACATACATTAGATATAACGTCTGTATCAATGTTATAAGGGATAATCAATAACACCAACAATGTACACCAAAATCATCCTGAATATTGCATAATCTCCCGCATATAGATTCAACTTTGGTGTTAGCCTGTCTGGGTTTTCGGACTGCTAGGTCACATGACTAAGTGGGCGGGGGCAGAGGCATTGCCCTCCAGGCGAGATTTCAATTTGTGAATTCAGTACATTACCACTAGATCACGTTCCTGATTCATAAAGCAATGTCACTTATCTACAAATGTTATGAATACATAGTAATTCATTAACCGCTCAATGCCTCAACATGACCTATTGTTGGTAATCCAATTACCGTTTTCAAAAACGGTAATTAACTGTTATTTGAACATATTGAAATTTCCTCAAGTGGGGGTGGTTTTGTTGTGTATTGCTATGTATTAGATATGCTTTGTAGTAACACGCTAAGACGTTTGATAGCTATTGTTTAAAATTGTCTTTTCTAGTTTTGTCTAATTGAACTTGATTATTCTGTAATTAAAATCTAACTGATACATTCGATTGAAAGTCTAGACGTGGAAACCCTATATACTGAAAGAAATCTGATCTGTCCTTATAGGATATCTGACAGCTTAGTGTGGCAGCTTTAGTTTAATTTTCAGATTTGAAAAAATGCAATATTTTGATTACTTTTATTTATACCAGTACATACTTTGAGAATTATTATTATTTGAATAAACCTTTCACTGTGTTTTTCACATACCATTAAAAATGATAATTAAAATGGTTATTAATTGAAGATATTATGGAAATGGTATGTAAAATCATTTACATAAATTTAAAATGCTATATGAACATTCAAAGGGGTGTAAAGACTGTCTGCTTTGTCCAACGCTTAAAAGAGAAGAGACCAAACTAAAATGTTTTCATATTTGGCGCCAATGAATAAATAGTATTGCCATATTACTTTATACAATGGTATTCAAATTTGATGCTTAAACAACATAAATGCCTACTTTACTATATTTTTATGTCCCCCACTATAGTAGTGGGGGACATATTGTTTTTGCCCTGTCTGTCTGTCTGTCTGTTGGTCTGTTGGTCTGTCTGTTGGTCTGTTTGCGCCAACTTTAACATTTTGCAATAACTTTTGCTATATTGAAGATAGCAACTTCATATTTGCCATGCATGTGTATCTTATGAAGCTGCACATTTTTAGTGGTGAAAGGTCAAGGTCAATGTCATCCTTCAAGGTCAGAGGTCAAACATATGTGGCCAAAATCGCTCATTTTATGAATACTTTTGCAATATTGAAGATAGCAACTTGATATTTGGCATGCATGTGTATCTTATGGAGCTGCACATTTTGAGTTTTGAAAGGTCAAGGTCAAGGTCATCCTTCAAGCTCAGAGGTCAAATATATGTGGCCAAAATCGCTTATTTTATGAATACTTTTGCAATATTGAAGATAGCAACTTGATATTTGGCATGCATGTGTATCTCATGGAGCTGCACATTTTGAGTGGTGAAAGGTCAAGGTCATCCTTCAAGGTCAGAGGTCAAATATATGTGGCCCAAATCGCTTATTTTATGAATACTTTTGCAATATTGAAGATAGCAACTTGATATTTGGCATGCATGTGTATATTATGGAGCTGCACATTTTGAGTGGTGAAAGGTCAAGGTCATCCTTCACAAGGTCAAGGTCATCCTTCACAAGGTCAAGGTCATATATAGGGGGACATTGTGTTTCACAAATACATCTTGTTTTATAAATTTTTGTAATGACTAATATTTCTGATATTACCAAATTATGTTGTCAGACTTGATGCATTGAACAAGACCTCCAGCATGTTTCTATGACCCAAATTACCAAATTCATAATGAATTAAATTAAAATCTTTCTGTCCCTTTCAGTCAGTGCAAGATTAGCTCAAGATTATGTTGTAATTACCAAATACGTTTATACAATTAAAAAAAGTTTGGGGGGGGGGGGCACACAAGCTCATTCATTAATGTTTTATTGGCCAATTAAATGCTTGCAAGTACATGTACATTTATACACTTTGTCAGTAGCTATTGTACACTTTTTTCCCATCACTGTGACTATGTCATATCTTTTGTTTATTTGTTCTCCTTTCTCTTTTTAGAGCTGATTTATCAATGATGTTCAACTAACTTTTAAACATAGTTATTGTATCTCTTTTATGCGTTGCACTATAATTCTACAATTGAAAGCAATGAACAATACGAATAGTTATGTGTTTCTACTATTTGCACAACAAATTATCATTTGCATTCCTATTATAGCATGAAGTTTGTCAATCAAGCTGTATATTTGCATATTTTATGTGCATTATTCCATTACTTATTAATTTGTATTTATAAGAAAAAAAGTTTAAACTGTACCAGCAGGTGGCAAAAATACAAAAGAACTAACTGACTCGCGTTCAACAGATTTTTAATAAAGCGGTATGCATGATTGTAAATCCTGAAGTGAGATCGAAATTGAATGAGAGGTTTTAACAACTTTTCCACATCTTCATATTTGAACGATATCACTACTGTTCTTGTTTCTCTTTGCAGGTTGCCATGGTAGAGAAGGGTTTTCAGGAAGTAAGGAAGTTCATCGCCATGGCGGGCAGGAGTAAAAAGCCGGACCAGGTAATATTACCAAGTTTGTTGTCTAACGAGCTTATAAACTAACATTTGACCACAGTTGGCAACATTTGATCTTTGAGTACATTTCTTGTTCATGAGTAAAAGACGTACAGTCTTTCAATATAACAAGTAAGGCCTTTAAAAAAAATTAAGGGCAAAGGGCCGTGGGTAACTGCTTATGGCCCAGTGCAATCTGATAGCATAAGACAAACCTATCCTTGTCTGTCAGGTTTGAAATCATCTGATACATTTATTCTTTGCCCATACTTTGTTCCTGTTCCACACAAGGCAAATTTTTGACCGTGTAAAATAACATAAGAAAAGGGATTTTGCAACTTAAGTATTATATTTAATACACAGTTGTTACAGTTTGTGTTCAATGACCTTATACAAAGTATTCAAGTTAACAGGTATAAATGACATTCAAACAAAATTTTAACAGACAAACAATAATAGTCGTTATATTATGTGAGTCTTTATTGATTTTTTCTGGTTTTCATCATGCGCTTCATGACATAAAAAAGGTATGGTTTTATATATTGTCTTAAAAAAATTCTATTATACCAATATTTGCTGAAATTAATGTTACAGCGATCTATGAATTTAAGTAGGTTTTTAGTCAAAGGGAGATAAATGAATATGAAAATTTGGAGCTTTTGATTTTTCTTGACAGAGTTACCTTCTCTTGTCAATATTAGTGTGGGAAATGCAAACAGCTTATACTTAGTGTAGATTTTATTGATACCGGTATGTGTACAACATTCTATTGTTAGAATGGTAATGATAATCTGGTTCCCATTATACCAAGTGTAGGTTTATTCCTTAGAAATATTGAAATACAGGCTTGGCAGTGGATGAGAAAGTATATGTACAATTCCCTTGACACACCTTCACATGAGTGGGCCACAACAATTACCATTTCACATGCCAATTAAAATAATAATTGAAATGGTTATTTCATGTATTCCTTTCAGTAATTGTACTAAGATTATTATTTGTTCTCAACATATTGTTTGTCAGACTTGAAGTAGATCCATATAATTATTAACCAGGTTTTCCGAAGGGAAAAACTGGTTATTAGATTGGCGAATGCGGGCGGGCTGGCTGGCGGGCGGGCTGGCGGGCGGGCGGAACAAGCTTGTCCGGGCCATAACTATGTTGTTCATTGTCAGATTTTAAAATCATTTGGCACATTTGTTCACCATCATTTGACGGTGTGTCGCGCGAAATAATTACGTCGATATCTCCAAGGTCAAGGTCACACTTTGAGTTCAAAGGTCAAAAATGGCTATAAATGAGCTTGTCCTGGCCATAACTATGTCATTCATTGTGAGATTTTAAAATCATTTGGCACATTTGTTCACCATCATGGGACGGTGTCAAGGTCGCCACGACTAAAAATAGATTTTTTTAAAAAACAAACTTACAAATGGGGTTAATTTTGTTTGTTCATTTCAAAAGTTCAGTTTGAGATTTCTCCCTTTATCAGATTTTTTTTCACAATAAAAACCTGGTTTTGTGACAATTTTGTCCCTTGTTTTCTTTTCATCTGGGTAGATAGATAGATAGATAGAACATATATTTGTCATTACTGGGTGAAGTATGTGTTCACTCCAGGTAATGATGATTCCTGTTCCTAATTACTGCCATTATTCTTAATTGATCCAGATTTTATTAAGAAATTGAACACAAGGTTATTGGCAACGAAGGGGGTGGAAATGATCAGTCTGGTATGTCTAGAAATATGTGAGGCCTTTATATTAATGTAAGACGATGCATGTCCTGTAATTTCCTCACTATATATATTATTATGTTGGAGTTGATCAGAATATGTGCAGTTCATGTGGGAATCTCACAATTTGCGTCTGTTTTTAGCTAATTTCTGCTATCATCAAGGTCTGTTTACAATGATTCATTGTTAGACATTTGAATAAAAGAGACCCTCGTTTAAAATCAATTTTACTGCATTTATCAATGTAAGGTATATATTAACAAAGCATAAGGTAGGCAAACATGTGTTTTTGCTAATTACCCTTGTAAAGTAAAAAATAAATATTGGGAAAAGTTCAAAAATGTGTTGTAGTCGACCAACAGTTGTTTGGCAACTTTAGGGACCCAATACCTACCTTCAGGTCTAAAATGTTGTATCTGCAAAACATACTTATAGCATATAAAACAGGTTTGACACTCGAGCCTATCCGCTGGCTGATTGCGCAGTGTTCAAAGTCCTCACTGTGGCAATTGAGTGTTACCATAGCAACACATAGTCTGTCATATTTTCTGTTACAGAACAAGATGATGGAGCTGTTAAAACCACTGTCAGAAGTCATTTCAGGCATTCAGGTACAGTTCTCCAATGTTGTATCTATATGTGCTATACATGTGTATGCCTTTCAGTTTTTAGCAAGGCTGTTTTCGGAGAAAACCCGAGGTATTGTCATAGCCTGCTCGCCGTCCGCCGGCATCGAGCTAAAACCTTTACATTGGCTCTAAAATCAAAGTGCTTCCACCTACAACTTTGAAACTTCATATGTAGATGCACCTTGCTGAGTTCTACACCCATTTTGGGTCACTAGGTCAAAGGTGAAGGTCACTGTGACCTCTAAAAAAAAAAAATTCTGACAAGCTTTCGCAGCCGAGCTTGGCACACAAGTGATTTTTTTTTTATAAAAAACAATAAAAAGAAGAAAAAAAGGGGATGTGCTTCTTTGAAATCAGTCTAAATGTTTGCATCTGAGAAATTTTACTTGTAAAGTATTGTAACAAGAATTTAATTGACATTCACTGTGAATTCTTTAAGATTGATTGAGCATTTCTACAAAATGGAATACAATATTCTAATCTAAGTCAGTTGGAATCAAATATAATATCACCAAGCTAAGGTTTTTACAATTGATGTACCTTGAATCCAAGCGATTTTGGGCCATTATTACCCTATTTTAGAATGGTTTGTTTGATTACCAATGAAAATCAACTATCACTATTTAAAGTGATTAGATCATGCTACTATTTCTACAACGTTATTGCCGATGCTTGTATTTCAGGAGTGCCATGAGAGCTGCGCTAAATAAATGTGTGTAAAGTGTCATACAGAATTAGTGTAATAAATGTGTGTAAAGTGTCATACAGAATTAGTGTAATAAATGTGTGTAAAGTGTCATACAGAATTAGTGTAATAAATGTGTGTAAAGTGTCATACAGAATTAGTGTAATAAATGTGTGTAAAGTGTCATACAGAATTAGTGTAATAAATGTGTGTAAAGTGTCATACAGAATTAGTGTAATAAATGTGTGTAAAGTGTCATACAGAATTAGTGTAATAAATGTGTTTAAAGTGTCATACAGATTAGTGTAATAAATGTGTGTAAAGTGTCATACAGAATTAGCTTGTTCAATCTGCACATGCTAATCAGGGACGACACTTTCCGCCTAGACTGAATTCTTTTGGAAGAGACTGCCCTTTAACAAATTGAATAAAAGAGGAAAGTGTGGTCCCTGAAAAGCCTGTGCAATCTCGGACGACACTTTACGCATATGCATTATGTCCTGTTTTCCCAGAACAAGGCACGTTGTGTTTTCAGGAGTTCCGTGAGAGCAAGCGACAGAGCCCGATGTTCAATCACCTGTCAGGAGTGTCAGAGGCCATTGGAGCCCTGGGATGGGTCTCTGTGGTACGTTTACCTACGTTACTAGGCTTGTGTTATCCATTTCCCACTCAGAAGCGAAGTGAAAGTGGCTAAATTAAAGCAGCATAAAACCAGAACTGCCTGCAAGTAACTTTCAGTCTGTTAAGGTTTTATGCTGTTTGCTACTCATATGTAGTTAAGGGTTGGAGATGAGGCCTTAACACTTTAATGTTTAAAGAAAGGTCTTTAATTTCATTTGATTTTATTAGGGACTACAAACGGTATGCATATCTGAGCAGTAAAGGGTTGTCTAACATGTTGTAAGAACTTAAACCACAGGTGAAAATTACCTATTAACCCTTTGCATGCTGGGAATTTTGTCGTCTGCTAAAATGTCATCTGCTGAATTTCTAAAATTAGCATTTTCTTCGATTGTTTTCACAGAATACTATCAGAATAGCAAACAGTTTGGATCCTGATGAGACGCCACGTTCTGTGGCGTCTCATCTGGATCCAAACTGTTTGCAAAGGCCTTTAAAATTCGGTTCCAGCACTGAAAGGGTTAAACCACAGGTGAAAATGACCTATTAAGCCGCACAGGAATTGTTTTGAATGGAAAGCTTATCGACCAAAACACAAAAAATGCTCTGCAATTTGTCAAAAAATAATGATTTGGTAAGTTATAAATTGCAAAGTGCCTATACACTGGAAAGTGTGTTATGCCTCTTGTGTAAATCTATTGATGTTTGTATCAAGCACTTTCCACAAGGAAACATACTGAAATGTATTTTGTACTAACAAAATGAAGCTTACGTCATTTTCTCTGATTGGAATTATTTTTTTTTTTTGGGGGGGGGGGGGGCAGGGGGGGGGGGTTGGTTAAAGCTGTGTCAAGAAGATTTGAACTCCTGCTGATGTAGCTGAGATTCGTTCTTTATATTGAGGATGTATAAATGAAAATCTTAGGGTTATTGCATTGAGTCTTCAGGACAAGGGGGTTAAATGTCAAATTTTTGTAATGTAAATTTGACATGTTACTTACTGGCATATGCTAACGCAGATGATTAAGTATTTTTAAATTATGGTTAAGTTGCAGAAAGCATTAAAAACAGCTTACAATTCTCTAGTTTACTATTGCTTAACATAACAGATCATTTAATACGATTTTGCGATAATATTTGCTTTGATTTTCTGCTTTCTAGGGGAGAAAAGTCTACTTGTTTTACTTGATTTGATTTCTATTTCTTATTGAGTATATAAAAATTTGCTAATCTCAATAACATTTGCAGTTAGCAATCAATTTGTTCTTGAGGTTATGGTATGATTAATTGTAAAAGACAAAAATGCATAATAAATAGACATCAAATTCCTAAAAGAATCTTCTCAGATGAATGTAGTTATAGTATGTACAGTTAAATAGTTCTTGTTTCTTATCGATTAATTAAACTGTTATATCTTTGCATATTTTCAGTCACTGACCCCAGTCCTTAATATGTAGGGTTTCATTTTTACTAATAAACCTTCGATTGTTTTCAGACACTGATCCTAGACCACTATGTTTTCGGTTTAATTTTAAACAGATAAACCTGTGAATGTTTTTAGTCACCAACCCCAGGTCCCTATGTGAAGGAAATGCAGGATGCAGGCATGTTCTTCACCAACAGAGTCATCAAGGATCACAAAGACTCGTAAGTTCATTGTTCATTAACAGTGCGTGTCTTTCTTGTTCAAATTTGTGGCCAGAATTTGGCCCTATTCTATAATTTACAATCTCAAATAGTATGTATTTTTACCAAATGACTGTGAAAAATTCCCAAATTTCCCAGCATGCATGAAGGATTGAGGAAATAGCAAGAAAGTACATTTTCTGGTCTTTATAGGATTTTTTAATCTTTAAATCTTGGTCACAGACAATAAAGAGTACATGTAATTGGAAATTAACTTGCACATGTTATAAAATAATCTTTATGTACATATTTTCTGTTACTTCTGAATGAATTCTTTTAAAGTCTGATTATGCACTGAATATTGTGGAAAATACAATTTAATGTGTAATGATGTATTTGGAAAGTACATTTTCTCTCATTTTAAATATTTTTTCCTTTGTCAAGACAGTAAAAACACAGCTGTAAATTATGTAGCATGTTTCAATGAATGAGCAAGAAATAAATACATTTGTTTTTGGCATCTTTGGATATACGCATGTCTTCTCTTGCTTGGACAAAGCATGATATGACATTGTCAGCTTCTTTGTACATATTATATTTTAGACCAAATACAGGAAGCAAAGATTTACATCGTTTACCCATACATGGAGAAGAAATCTGTAGCTGTTTGTCTTATAGGAACTCCAGGAATTTTCTATTTTCTTTTTGCTCCTGATTCAATGTCTGGTTTCCCAATGTACGTACCATACTTTGATGTCTATGTTGATATGATTATTGTTTCTTCTTTTCTCTACTCATTCAAGTACAGGAGGCTGAAAGAATCTTTTTAGCCAGCACAATAATTTTATTAAGTCTTCCAGTAGCTGATACCAACAAAAGCACAAGAAGTTTAACCTATTATTATATAATACGTGCAGATTATTTTTATGCATCGCTAAGCTCTGAAGAATTGTTTATTGTGATTGTATAGTGGTATAGAAAGTATTTAAAATACATTTGCCACAGGTTACCATCACTTTCTACACTCACACCCCAGCAGCATGTCTTTATGCCTTTTTCCTGAGCTAAATCCTGGGCAAAAGTGTAGCCGTAGACTGTTTTATTTACAAACAGTCATTTGCTAGCCCCTGACACAAGTTATGGAACATAATTTCATATATACAAAAGCATGTGTGCGCATAACATTATCAGGCAGCAGTTGGTTTAGATTTTGACATAAATATATGAAATATCATTACATTGGTATTTCTACCAAATTTACTCAGAATTAATCGTGCCCTTAAATCTTTAAACATTGGACAGATAAGAACAAAATGATATTCCGTTTCAACTTGTTTTAAATTACAAACTTTACAAATTCTTTCGTGTTTTGGAATTTTAGAATACCGGCCCCTTTTAACCGACTGTTTTTAGCTCTTCTGGCCATAGGCCAGAAGAGCTTATGGGATGGCATGATGTCTGTCTGTCTGTCTGTCTGTCTGTCTGTCTGTCTGTCTGTCTGTCTGTCTGTCTGTCTGTCTGTCTGTCTGTGTGTGCGTTAGACTTTCTCTTGTTTATCTAATAAAGTCCCCTGTTTGCATCCGATTCTTTTCAAACTTGTTCAGTATGTTGATATTAATGAGGACTCTAACCCTATTGAAAAAGGGTTACATTAGAGTAAAAAGTCCAGAATTATCTCCCCTTGAATTTGAGAAAATTATGAAATAAGGCCTGTTTACGCAATAAAGTCTACAGTTTTAATCCAATCATTTCCCCACTAGCACAGTGTCTTTATCTGAATGATGAGTCAAACCCTATTGAAAATGAGCAATATTGGAGTTTGAGAATTTGAGAAAAAAATGAAAATCTTTAACATTTTGCCATAACTTTTGCAATATTGAAGATAGCAACTTCATATTTAGCATGCATGTGTATCTCATGGAGCTGCACATTTTGAGTGGTGAAAGGTCAAGGTCATCTTTCAAGGTCAAAGGTAAAAAAAAAATCAAAAGCGGCGCAGAAGGGGACATAGTGATTCCGACAAACACATTTCTTGTTTGTTTACATATAAAGTTCTATCCTTTTGAAACTTCAATGGATGTTTTATATCATCAAGGGCCAGAACCCCATTGAGAGTGAAAAAAAAAAGTCAAACTTATTGTTGAAAAGGAGCCATTTGAAGTTTAAATTTTACGTTTCTTCTTGTTTATGCGATGAATTTCCCATTTTTGGGTCTGTTTGTTTAAAACTTACTCAGATTGTTCATACTATCAAGGGCTTGAGCCCTATTGAATCCAGCAAGTAGAGTGATTCAGGCCCTCATGGGCCTCTTGTATTAAATACTGCATCTTAATTCTTAAACTTAAATATTACTTACATCAATATAAATAGCGATGCCCTCTGAAATAAAAAGAATGAGATTTTTGTGGGGTTAAAATATTTCTTACAACAAAAACTTCACAGCTAAAAAAAAGTATTATTTTAAGAAAGCAAGTTAATTATGCAATATGTCATGTATTTTAATAGCTTAATTACGTTACCTGATATCATATGCTTACTTATTCCGATAGGATCGTAATTTATCCGAAATTTTTCGTCCAAGGAATCCCACACTATTCAGAAACCCGTCAGGTAGGACAGAGCGGTCACATAGTGCCGTGTAGCCGCACAACCAAAACGGGACATTACCCAGAGTCACTCTTATTCCGGATGGCGATATACAAAGGCCGACATTTTGTTATTAACTTAATTGTTGCTTCTGTTTCTCTGGATTCTTCTGTTTAACAGAATAGAGAAGTTTTTGTATTGCGTTAAAACATTCTCCGTATATATATATCCCTGTATTTCTGTAATTGTTTTGTGTATTTGTTTGTTTGTTCAAGGCAAAATATGCCTCAAACACGTGGCTCATGTGGACACACAAAGGCAGCATGGGACAACCATGGTAGCTGCCTGTCGTGTGCAGGATGTACCCAGGATAACTGCTGCCCTTTCTGTGAGCATTGGTCTGCAGATACCTGGGCCATTAAGCGTCGACCCTTCAAGAGTCGTGGACGCAACAAGAATAGTTCAGATCAAAGTAGGGAAAGTTCCGTGTGTCGGGACTTTTCACCACACGATCTTGACCATACTCCACCAGTAGCTGCCAGGCATCGGTCCCTACCCCGTGACGACACTGGACAAAATTTGCCCGGTCCGTTCATCGGGAATGACCAGTTGAATGACATGGCATCAGATCAACGTAGGAAAAGTTCCGTGTGTCGGGACTTTTCACCACACGATCTTGACCATATGCCACCAGTAGCTGCCAGGCATCGGTCCCTACCCCGTGACGACACCGGACAAAATTTGCCCGGTCCGTTCATCGGGAATGACCAGTTGACCGGTCCGGAGACTTCACCGGTCACCGGTCAACATTGACCGGTCCGGTCACCGGTCAGGCTGTGACCGGTCAACCGGTCACCGGTCATTGACCGGTCCGGTCACTGGTCATGTAATGACCGATCCGGTCACCGGGTTTCAGTCTGTGCCACAGACCGTTCCGGTCACCGTAGATGTTGACACTACCTTGTCAGTACTCCACAAAGGTAGACGCAGCCGCGTTTCTACTGTGAGTCACAGACGTAAACATGTAGTGTCTGATGTTTCCGGCTACTCCTCCACCTCAGGCTCGTCGTCGTATGACTCATCGTCTACTTCAAATAGCCCTCATCATTATCGGAGGGGACGTCGTTCACGCTCACCGAGTGTTTCTCGGCGTATATTGCCTCGTAAAGACCGATCACGCCAGCGCTCGGGGAGACGTTCGATCAGGAAACATCATTCCCAGCGCCGCCCAACAGTGTCTCGGCATCGCAGGGATAAGGGACATAGACCTTCCTCTATTAGGCGCTCTCGGACTCCTAGGTCCCCTAGTCGATCCTTCTCTGATGAATCTATTGACACCCTTCCACGTGTGTCGGCCTCTATTTTGGCCTCAACACACACTCCAGCCGTTCCTATAACCACTGAGCATAATTTGTATTCAAACACTAGTTTGCATACATATCAGGCTCAAGGTACCGGGGTTAATCTAACCACTTCGGCTGCGTTTTCAGCCCCACGGGTCTCTTCCACATTGCATAGAAGTATACCCCGGGCTGCCGCTACACCATCAAATCCCAATACTTTGTGGATCCAACAGTCGCCGGGAATCTTTGTCCCTTTTTCGACTGATCCTTTACCAGCGACCTCTGGTATTCAAAGTGAGTCTGCTGACTTGATCTCTGAGGGAACTAACTCACCAGCTATATCTTTGATGGTGCCGGAAAACGATTCTCTCATGATAGAAGCGAATGAATCTATTATTCCTTCTCCTATATCCACCGGTTTCAATCAATCCAATGCTACCGCAGATGGTTCGATTGAGGCGGGTTCGGAGTCTAATGAGGCCGAACTTTATTATTTGGCCTCCATCAATCAGGTATACGAACTTATGTTCAATACCTTAGATGAGAACTTCTGCCCCCGCCCTTCCTTGTCTCTCACAGGATCTGCGGTTACCGTTACAGAACAGGTAGCACGCAGATGAGAGCCCGGCAGAATAAGTAAGGCTACTTCCCGAGTGGATCTACGCCTTCCTATTGGCTCTTCCACAATGGCTGTTTTTCAGTCACTTGAACCACCCAATAAGCCTTCGCCATCTCCATGGAAAGCCCCTAAGGAGCTGACGGAGCCTAAACAGATGGACGGTGGGAAAAGTTATAAGGCCCCGGTACCCGACCCTGCTACCGGTTTGGACCTTTCCAAACTTCCGGTTCCTGATGCTGACATTAGTAAGCTGTCACTTACAATGCCGTCATCATCTACCCATACATCAGTCCCTCTTTCCCTGTTGGAAAATTGGGAGCTGAGAGAACGCCGTTCCATAGGTCTGGCTAACCAGCTAGATCTCATGGCAGCCACAGCCTTAGACTTGGTTTGGGAGCTCTCTGATTCAATCCCAGAGGAGCTCCGGGCCTTGTTGATACATCTTTCACGTACTACGCAGTGTTTATCTCACAATGCTGCGTCGTCTATGTCTGAGATGTTAAGGCTTCGGAGAGACCTCATCCTCTCTTCCTTGCCCAATAATTTCCTTTTGGAAACAGGCGTAAACTCCCTTCGAACTGCTCCACTAACAGCAGATTCTCTTTTCGGAGGGAGGATACAGTCGGCACTTACTGCTGATCGTGAAGATCAGATACATGCCTCCTTAGCTAGGAGCAACTCTGGCCAGCGCCCTGTGGTTTTTAAGCGCCCTGCTTCTAAGCCCCCAGGAGCCCCACCGGCCAAGAACGCTAAAAGGGACAGTTTCCCTACTAAGCGTCCGTCTGCTCCACTTCAGCCCACAAATAGGCCTCCTTTTCAGAACAGAACAACTTCCTATCGGAAGCCTTCTGTAAAACAAAATTGGAGTAAGGGCAAACCCAATACGGACAAGAAGTCATTTAATCCTTCTTCCGGCAAGGGTGGACCTCCTAAAGGTCAGCCCTAGGTCATACCCCTTTCTACCGCCACAACCTCTGATGCTGGAGGTACCAGTCGGGGCCAGACTTATGCACTTCGCAAATCGATGGCTCCAAATAACTTCGGACGCGTGGGTTCATTCTCTTGTCACACAAGGCCTCACTTTTCAATTCGAAAAAAGGCCCCCACTCTCTTGCGTCCCAATAGATCTGGTATCTCCGCATCCACAACTTCCAGACTCCATTCTCGGACTCCTGGAAAAACAGGCGGTAGAAAGGGTTCACGACCCTTGTTCTCCAGGATTTTACAGTCGCCTTTTCCTTGTTCAAAAGAAAAGCGGCTCCTGGAGACCAGTCATAGACTTAAAAGTGTTCAACACGTTTCTAGTCAAACCTACTTTCAAGATGGAGACTCCTGCCTTCATTTGGCGCTCCATCAAACCCATGCAATGGGGGGTTTCCTTGGACCTGGAAGATGCATACTTCCATGTTCCTATCCATCCCAACTACCGGAAGTACCTGCGCTTCTCCTTTCGAGGCCAGGTCTACCAGTTTTGGGCGATGCCCTTTGGATTGGCCACGGCTCCACGAGTTTTCACCAAACTCATGGCCGCAGTGAGCGCACACCTCCGATTACACGGGGTTCAACTGCTTCAGTATTTCGACGATTGGCTCTTACACCAGCTCGATCGTCAACTGCTTCTGCTACACCTAGAGTTCTCTTGGAAGGAGCTCCTCTCTTTAGGACTCCTTCTCAATGTAGCCAAGTCAGACCTCATTCCCTCTCAGGATTTCATATTCGTGGGAATGAATTTTCTGACCCACATCAATCGGGTCAGGGTCTCACCGCAACGTATATCAGACCTCCTTTTGAAGGTCAGATGGGTGCTGTCCCAATCTCATATCACAGCTCAAGATTTCCTCTCACTCAACGGTATCCTGAGCTCTGTAGCAGACTTCGTGCAGTTGGGACGTCTCTTCCTACGTCCTCTTCAGCACTATCTCTCAGCTCGATGTAAATGGTCTCCAGACAATCTGCTTACACAGATTCCCATCCTTCCGTCCTTAGTCCCCCACCTTCAATGGTGGCTAGACGAGGAGACCCTGTTGGCAGGAGTACCGCTTCTTCCCCCACAACCGTCTTTACATCTCATAACAGATGCGAGCATGGAAGGTTGGGGCGCTCACCTGGAACCCCGCAGCCTGACATTATCAGGATTGTGGTCTCCTCAGGAGTCTCTCCTGCACATAAACAATCTCGAAATGCGAGCAGTCTTTCTAGCTGTTTCTCAATTCCAATCACATCTTCGGGACTCCTGTGTGATGGTATTGACAGACAACACATCAGTCGTGGCTTACATCCAGAAACAGGGCGGGACACACTCTCACTCCCTGTATCTGGAAACAATGAAATGACTTGTTCTTTGCAAGAGCCTAAACGTCTCTCTCTTGTCCAAACACATACCAGGTCGTCTCAACGCCCTGGCGGACGGTTTGTCTCGCAAACACCAGTTACTACCATCGGAGTGGACACTTCATCAGGAAGTGGCCAATCAGATATTCCTCACATTCGGTTATCCACTGGTCGACCTGTTTGCGACCAGAGACAACCACAGACTTCCTCTGTATGTGAGTCCAGTGTACGAACCAGCAGCGTGGGCGGTAGACGCGCTTTCGTTCGATTGGGATCAACTGGATGCTTACGCTTATCCCCCACCCATTCTAATTCCCCAAATCTTAGGGAAAATCAGGGTGAGCTCTTGCCGGATCCTCCTGATAGCCCCTTGGTGGCCCAGGAGATCCTGGTTCAACGACCTTCTCGGTCTCCTGTGCGAATTTCCCAGGGAACTCCCGCACAGGTCAGATCTCCTATCTCAGAGAGGCAGACTTCACATGGATCCAGACATGTTCCACTTACACGTCTGGCCGTTATCAGGCAATCCCTGCAGAAGAAACGCTTTTCTGTCAGGGCTTCAACGCTCGTTGCCTCTGCAAGGAGAAAGTCCACCAGAGCAGTCTTTGATGCTCGCTGGAAACTCTTCTCTAATTGGTGTGTTCGAGGGAAAATTGATCCCCTCAATCCCTCTGCTAGACGCATAGCGGATTTTCTAATCTATCTCTTTGATGATAAGAAACTTTCTCTTAGCTCCATCAAAGGATACAGATCTATGCTTTCGCATACCTTGGCTTTTCGTAAGTCATCACAAGTCTGTGCTGACCCAGCCATTTTGGAAATGATCCGCGCCATGGAACTTAAACGTCCTGTGTCTCGTTCTCTTACCCCCAAATGGGATTTGGCTTGTGTTCTTGGATCGCTTATTAAAGCTCCTTATGAACCCCTTAATCAGGCTTCTTTACAGTTCCTAACCTGGAAGACCGTTTTCCTTCTTACCATGGCTTCATCCAAACGTAGAAGTGAAATTCATGCTCTTTCTATCGAAGAAAGCCATCTTCGTTTTGATTCCTCCGATGGCTCTGTCACCTTGTTGTGTCAGCCAGGATTCCTTGCTAAAAATCAACTCCCCTCTATGGCTTCTAAACCCTTCAAGGTCCCAAGTCTTTCTAGAACTTGTGGTAATGAAGATGAAGATAGACTCCTCTGCCCTGTCAGGTCTTTGAAGTTCTATCTTAGTAGAGTTAAGTCTATTCGAGGTTCTCTTTTAATTAGTAATTACTTACCTGATATCGGTAAGTCCCACCTCCCACCCCGCACTTCGTCTAATATTTCATATTTTTTATTGGAATAAGAGTGGACTCTGGGTAATGTCCCGTTTTGGTTGTGCAGCTACACGGCACTATGTGATTGCTCTGTCCTACCTGACGGGTTTCTGAATAGTGTGGGATTCCTCGGACGAAAAATTCCGGATAAATTACGATCCTATCGGAATAAGTAAGCATATGATATCAGGTAAGTAATTACTAATTAAAATGAATTTTACTAGAAAAATTTGTTTTAGTACATGTTTATATCATCTTAAAGTTGAAAAGAAATTATTCCAATGAAAAGGAGTTCAAGAGACTATGAGCAAACATTCATACACCATTTGTTAATTATGCCAAAAGTGTGACACACATTTACATTTATTGGCAACATCGCATAATGTTCATTCATTGGAATTACTTCGGAAATAAAGTGTGTATTTTTTCTTTGAATGAAAATGCATACCAGAATGGAGGAAAAATGTGAAATTGCAAATGCCTGCTTTGCAAAAATTTCTGTTAATTGGGTTTGACTTCCTATTACATTGTGAATTCACGTAAAAAATAATTGCATTGGTTTTCTAAATAACACACTGTAAATATCTCATGTGGAGTTCCGTGAACTTTGTTCATGAAACAAATACAAAATGGACATTATGTCTCTGTAGCAATTGAAACTGTCTGTTAACTCGAAAGAGTTCAAGTTTAAGCATGACTTCTCTTCCATTTTGTTCTAATTTAATATAGAAAAACAATGACATTATTGACAGACCTGAAATGGTGTGAGTAAATGTTTAAACAACCATTTATTAATGTGCGTAAGTGTGTATCACTCTGGTTTAAAGCAAATACTAGCAGTTATTAATATTTATTTTAGAAAAATTACTACTAATAGAATTACGTGCATATATGACCTACTTTTTCATTGTGTGTTCTGTGTAGTTAACATAAACGTTCAGATAAGTTGATGAAAATAAAGTTCCAATTTTTTCAAGTTCATCAGTGTTTGTTAATACTTATAGATTTCCAGCAATAACTTTAAAAAAAATTGCAACCTGGTAATTATTGGCTAAATAGCGACTCATATTCTTACATTGATTATCCGCTTATGACAATATAGATTTTTATTCCCCGCCATCGGCGGAGGGATATTGTTTGGCGTTGTCTGTCCGTCTTTCCGTCCGTCCGGAGCCATATCTAGGAAGTGCTTTGGGGGATTTCATTGAAACTTGGTATGAGTATGTATATGGATAAGAGGATGATGCATGCCTAATGGCATTGTACACCATCAGTTAATAACACAGTTATGGCCTTTTGTATCTTGAAAAAATGCGTTTTTGTGTGTCCGGAGTCATATCTTGGAAGTGCTTTGGCGGATTTCATTGAAACTTGGTATAAGTATATATATGGATAAGAGGATGATGCATGCAAAATGGCATTGTACACCATATGTTAATAACGGAGTTATGGGCCTTTGTACCTTAAAAAAAAAAATGCTTTTTTGAGTGTCAGATTACAGTGTAATACTTTTGTGCCCAGAAACATATTGGCAGGGGATATCAATTCAACGAATTTGCTTGTTGCTGTTTCAAAAGGTCATTGAGGTTAAGATCTTTTACTTAAGTTTACATTTTGCAAGTTAATGACACAGTGAATTCATGGCTTGAGGAAGAAATTGAAAAGGCCATTTCGAGAGAAAAAAAAAATGCATGAAAATATAGAGTTTTCCTCAGTTCATAGGTAAAAGCTAGTTAGTATAATCCTTTTCCTCTCAAATAATTATATTTCAATGCTTTTGTAATCCCTTCAAAAATCAAATAAGATTTTAGACTTCTTACTAGAATCAAGTTTTGAAGGCTTCATTTCCCACCCTAAGATACTGATGAGCAGCAAACAGCATGAAACCTTAAAATACTGCGTTCCTTGCAAGCTGGTCTGGTTTGATGCTGGTTTTATATAGCCATTTTCAATTTGCTTCAATTGGAAAACGGCAAAGAATGCTTGTGTATTTCCACAGGGGCCCCCAGCATGTTGAGTGGACCAAGGCCTGGATGGGGACTCTGAGAGACCTCATAGAGTACATCAAGCAGTACCACACTACCGGTGTAACCTGGAACCCACAGGTACAGAGTCAGAACCTCACCTTACACACTAGAAATAAGGCGAGACTCATTACCCATTTGCGCTAATATTTATTGTTGGACCTTAGATTTTAAGAGAAAACTCGACCTTAGGGTCTTTTTAAGGAATTGAAAAAAAATTAAGGATATTCAAGTACTGGTTAGGGTTTTCCAATCAACTTAAGAGCTTACCGTAATATAACGATTCCAAATCACACCATGGTTTGCAGTCACTCCAGGGTTTCCAATCACACCAAGGTTTCCAAAAGCACCAGTGTTTCCAATCACAACAAGGGTGTCCAATCACACCTAGGTTTCCAATAGCACCAGGGTTTCCAATCACACCAGGGTTTCCAACCACACAAGGGTTTCCACTCACACCAGGATTTCCAATCATACCAAGGTTTCCAATCTCACCAGGATTTCCAAAAACAAACTTGGTTTCCAGTCACAAACTGGGTTTCCATTCATAACAGATATCCAATCACAACAAAGTATCCTTCACACCACGATTTCCAATCACAACAAGGTATCCATTCACACCATGATTTCCAATTGCAGCAGTGTTTCCAATCACACAAGGTTTTCAATCACAACCAGGGTTTCCAAATACAATAGGGTTTTCAATCACACCAGGGTTTTTCATTTTCAATAAGGTTTCCAATTACAATAAGGTTACCAATCACAACAAGGTTTCCAATCACAACTGGGTTTACAATATAAACAGGGTTACAATCACAACCAGGGTTTCCAATCACAACCAGTAATTCCAAACACAATTTGGTTTCCAATCACAACAGGGTTTAAGATCACACCAGAGATTCCAATCACAACATGTTTCCAATCACAACATGGTTTTCAATTGCAACATGGCTTTCAATCAAACCAATGTTTTCAAAAGGACTGAGGTTTCCAATCACAGCAGGGTTTCAAATCACAACATGGTTTCCAAGCACACCAAAGTTTCCAATATCACCAATGGTTTCCAATATCATCAGGGATTCGAATCACTACAAGAGTTTTCAATAACAACAAGTTTTAAATCACATCATGGTTTCCAATCACAACATAGTTTCCATTCACAACATAATTTCGAATGATAACAATGAGTTTCAATCACCAAGGTTTGCTAGTACACAAGGATTTCCAATTGCACCAATATTTCCTTTACAATAGAGTTTGTTTAAAACTGAACTTTGATAAAAGCCATCTTAAATACTGACAAATTTGTATTATTCTATTATATGAAAATAACACATTGTTAAAAAATAGCAAAATGTTTTAATTAGGGATTAATTATGTCAATCCATTAACACTCATACAATAAAGCAACACATGAAATGTAGGGAAGGAACATCAAACAGCAAGCACAATCTACAAAATTAATTAATGTTGCATTAGAAAAATGTAATTCATGAAGCATTCATTTCTTGCTGTAATAGTGTGTCTGCAGTTTGCAATCAACATTTTGAGTCTTGCTTGATTATGCATAATAATGTTTCTTTGAAGTAAAACTGGGTTCCTGTTAAAAAATGTTTTGTTATGTGGAAAATCAAAGAATAATTGAAAACAATCTCTAGGATCATTGTTAGATACATATGCTCATCATATTAGCATGGAAAATGATTGAATATTGTCAGAGAGTAGAATGAAAATGGCATTCTGCGGTAGATTCCTCAAGTTACACATGAAATGGCAAAAAAAAAAACACCAAGAAAATGGAATTTTTTATCTTGAATATTGTATCAGGTGAAGAAAAGTTGAGCAGATAGGATAGTTATACACCAAGACCTCTTGATTGTTTTAGACTGGTTTTACCATTATCAGTCTCAAAGTGAGACAATCTTGTCAGCCCATCAACAATAGAGGTGTGCTTTGAACTGGCTTGTGTTACCTCAACCAGTGTAATTGAACACCCTGGGCAGCTGTCAGCAATGGCAGGGGATGTGAATAGATCTATGAGGCAAAATTACCATGTGCTGCCTTCCATTTTATACCTCTTTGCATGCTGGGAAATTTGTCGTCTGCTAAAATGTTGTCTGCTAAATTTCTAAAACTAGCATTTTCTTCGATTTTTTTTCAAAGAATACTATCAGAATAGCAAACAGTTTGGATCCTGATGAGACGCCACATTCTGGATTCAAACTGTTTGCAAAGGCCTTTAAAATTCGGTTCCAGCACTGAAAGAGATACCCAATCTTCATAGAAACATGCTAGGTAATTTTGGGAAACCAATTGGAGTCCTTAAATGGTCTTGTTCCACTATCTCTGAGATGTCCTTTATCAGACCTCTTCATAGAATTTCAAGTTTTAAAGCAACACAATGTCTATCTCACTTGGTAGAGTCCAACCTCTTTGAGTGATATGTGCATGGCAGTATGAGCATAATACCCTGCTGATGATAAACAACGTTTCTGTACTATATCACACAATAGTTGGATGTAAAACCCTTGACATTAACCCGTTTATGCCTAGTGGACTCTCCCATCCTTCTAAATTGGATGAACTTATTTCCAAAATTAGGGATGTCTAGTATATTTATTTCTATATTTAGAATATTTCGTACAGAAATTCCTTTAAGCAAACAGCGCAGACCCAGATGAGACGCCGCATCATGCGGCATGTCATCTGGGTCTACACTGTTTGCCAAGGCCCTTTTTTTAGATGCTAGGCATACATGGTTAAAAACCAGGATTTAACATCAGAAATGTCATACTTTCCTTTACTTATAAGCTGTCTTTCTTGGACTGTTCACTCTTTTTCAGTTCCAAGTTTTCTTTGCTTGATTGCTTTAGTTAAGTACAGGCAATAAACTGTATTAGTTTGCTTTGTAATTTTTCCATGGGCCAAAACCTGCTTATGCAATATTGCCCTATTTACCACTATTATTCATCAAATATTCGTTTTTATTACTATTTTATAGTGTTATTATTTTTTCATGGTATTTTTTATTGGTCATATTTATATGCAATTCAGGGATAAAGTCAAGATTCTATAAGATGGAATCTGCATCAAATTTACAAATATTTGATAAATAAGAAAATTTGATATTAATTTGCATTTTCATGTCTGATAACTAAAATATAGTGCAGTTGTAAATGTTTATTATGTACTTGTGTTATGTTTTTATGTTCATTCTGAGTTAAGGCACACTGCAATATCATTGAAGTGATTTCTTCATTGCTTTATTATGCCACTTCCATATGAATTTTGAGGAGTGATGATGATGCATAAATAATTCTATTGGGAAAGTTTTGATTAATAAAATACCAATTATTGAGAACAAAGTATGGTTTATATATCAATAGTGTTATGTTTAAATATGATCATTAAAAGGCAGAATAACAAACACTGCTTTAATTGGAGCTTGTTAAAAAGGGGCCCACATTTGCCTCAGCGCCCTCTATAATTGCCAAGTGGTGTAGGAGGGGGGGGGGGGGGGGGGGGGGTGAAATGACTTTGTGATAACAACAGTTCAAAAGATGTATACACATAATTTTTGTGAATTGGTATACATACACATCATTTGTATGTAATTGTTATATGAAAGAATTGCTTAATTAAACATTTAATTTCTGTGGACTATCATAGACGTGCAGAATAGTTGCTGGCACATATTTATTTCATTAGCAACTACTTATTGAAAATAAAGATGTATAATCAGAGACACAGTGGAAAATGCCCTTTAATGGTGTGTGGGTGTGTATGTGGGTGTTTTTCAAAAGGTTACACTGTTGTTTTTATACGCCCGTCTATGACGGGACGTATTATGGTATACCCCGCGTCCGTCTGTCCGTCCGTCTGTCCGTCCGTCTGTCCGTCCGTCTGTCCGTCCGTCCGTCCGTCCGTCCGTCTGTTAATGTCGTACGCTACGTCAAATATCCTTTTACAGATTTTCTTCAAATTTTAACACAATCTTAATATTGATAAACCCTGATCCCCTTTCGTTTTTGACGGAATTCTGAATTGTCGTTCCAGAGTTATGGGACTTTGTTCGTCAAAATTTCGTGATTTCATTGAATGTCCTACTGTAGCTCAAATATCCTTCGATGGATTTTTTTCAAATTTTAACACAATCTTAATATTCATAAACCCTGATCCCCTTTCATTTTTGACGGAATTCTGAATTGTCGTTCCAGAGTTATGCGACTTTGTTCGTCAAAATTTCGTGATTTCATTAAATAAACTGAAGTAAAAAAATGATTCAAAGGGTTATTTATTACCTTACTACTTCATTGGCGAACGACGGGCGTATCATGCGCTCATGGCGCAGCAGTTTATTTTAGGGTTACTGTGATGATGATGTTCACAAGTTAATGGCACGTATTTCTCAAACACTAGATCAGCAATTTAGGAAACAATTAAATAAAGGTTAAGTTGTTGCAGGCAGTTAATAGCCTGTAAACAGAGTGCATAAATTACTCTATTAAACAGTTTATGAAGTGGCTCAAGAAACATATAGATACCTGATTTATTGATGTATTTATTTCAAAGAAAGGTCATGAGTTTCATTGTTGTGGAAAACATGTAAACGGGTACCTCCTGGGTTTGTTTGAAAGGGTACAGACCACGCCTGTCTTTGAACAAGAACAGCAACTAAAACAACAATAAAAGTTGATATTTTTAACTTAAGTGATTGTCTTTATCCTGAAAGGCTTTCCAACAGAGATTGCAGTCATTTCTGTGTTGTTACATCCCAAGATGCAGAGTACTTCATAATCAGTTAAAACACTCAAATTTGCTGACCTTTCTTTAAGTCTGAACTTAATTATACAAGCAGTATATAACTTCATATTTATTACAGCTCTTTGATTGATGCCATGCAAGCAGTGTTAAATATCATGAAAAACTTTATATGTAATATCATAGCAGGCATGTTACTTTGATCGCTTAACAAATGGATTTTTTGTATCAGATACAAGTTAAAAAAACTGCGTTGTTAATGTTTATTTAAATAACATGGATAAATATCATTGCAGCTGTGTTATTAATTACTAGTACAACTTTTACCTTAAAGTAACTGGGGGAATTTTGGTATAGGTGTCTGCGCATGGTAAACTTACCAAAGTCCCATTTACAAATAATTGGCTTATATGAATATTTTTTTTATTGTTTTCGCATTTGCATAATAAATAAATGATAAATAACACTTCTATCAGTGTTACAAATCATGAAAAACCACCAACAAAGTTCACCAAAAATCATAGCATAGACTCTAGGTCAGGTGATCAAGTGTCTGAGCATAGACTCAAGGTCAGGTGATCGAATGGGCAGAGCCAGGTAAGGGGATCAAGTGTCTGAGCATAACCTCTAGGTCAGGTGATCAAGTGGGCAGAGTGAGGTTAGGTGATCAAGTGTCTGAGCATAGAATCTAGGTCAGGTGATCAAGTGGGCAGAGTGAGGTTAGGGGATCAAGTGTCTGAGCGTAGACTAGGTGATCAAGTGGGCAGAGGGATCTTCTTCCAGTCTGGATGTTAATTTGCCTTACAGGAACAGTAATATTTAATAGTGAAAGCAAGTTGGGCTTATAAGCTGGTTATGAAATTGAGGTACATACAGTAGTTTTGTTTAAGGGTATTTGACCTAGGAAATACTTTACATTTCAAGACATCCAGGCTAATTGATATTGGCAAGTATTTAAAAAAAATATATTTCAAAGTTAAATATGTTTTATTTTTATGGACATACCAACAATTATAGATTTTCCAAAGTTTCAAATTCACATAAAATGTTCAGCAAATGATAATTCGCACAACCAACAAACATACGTTTTACAAAATTGCTTCAGAAAATCGTTCACCTTTATTTGACTTGTTGGCATGGCAACCTTGTACTGGATAAAATCCTGACAAGAGTTTGGTAATGCAGTGTCCTTCATTAAAGCTGGAATCCAGCAACAGTTCTTGCCAGTTATTAATTACCAGCAGTTACTGCTGTATTCTGATTACCTGGCAATGTTTATGGGAGACTTATGATGTTGTTTTTAGGTGGGTAGGTTGACAGATCCATTATTGTTGTTAGAAATGGCATCCATGACAATAGTACTCTTGGGCATTACAGACATTCCCTTACGAATACTCAGCATAATACATGTTTTGGAGCAAAAGAACTCTATCTATTGTAGGGTTTCCATAAGATACTCCACTATTGAATGAACACAAGAAAAATGAATTTTACAAATCTGTTTGGTATTTACCTCAAAAAATGGATGATCTGGTTATTCTATGTACAAGAGATAGGTTATGACATGCTAGTGTTTAGATAGTGATTATTGTTGGTGTTGGGTTCTCCTGAAAAGGCCAATCCAAATTAGAAAAAATAAGTAAGCATATTTCTAAGTTTATGCCCTAGCACTCCTACCTTATTAACTTTCTAGACTCAAGAAAGTTGGGGATGGATTTCTAATAATAGCTGCAATTTCGGGCTATTTCTAGTCCTTGCTGAAAGATTTTCAATTTTGGTGTGGTCTTTTGTTGTGGGAGGAACCCAGAGTACGAAGAAAACTCAACATGTGCAGAACATGTATGGTGACCACCAACCAAACTCACATGTATCCAGGAACGGGTGTGAACTGGAATCGCCTTGGTAAGAAGTGGATGAACCATCCACTGGGCTAACCAGGCACCCACATGAAGGAAGATTTACTTTGATGTGTTCATATACCTGGACCTTGCTTATGGGAGGTCATGGTTCTCAAGCAGTTGTGTACGCTAAAAATTGTAGAAATGCCTGCTCTGATTTCGTCATATTGGTGCAAAAAGGCACCATGTGCCTACTAATTTAAATGTCACACGGTACCTTTTTTGCACTCTGAGGGTCAATTTGTGGTAAGACTTTTATGTGCCTTGTAAAGCAGTAATTCATAATTAAACCAAATAATAAAAACACAAAGATGTGAAGGAGGAATGACAAGCTCTGCAGTTGTGTGTCATTCTAGTGATGCCTTGAATTGTTGAATTACTTATTTATGAATGAAGGTATAACCACTCGGGGTTGCAAAAATCTGTGTCACAAGAAGAGCCAGAAAACTGGCAAATAAACAATGTTAGGGTACATGATTTCTTGATTGGTTGCACTCTTACAGCTGACCTTTTGGAACTTTGTGGAATTATAAAAACAAGGCAATATGTAAAAAAGATGGTTTTCTGTCTCTAAAGCTTACAAAATTATCTATTTGTATAATAATATTAAACCTTTCCCACTGAGAAGCAAAGTTAAAATGTCAATGTTCAAATAGCATAAAACCAGAAAAGCCTGAGAGTAACTAGCCGTCTGTTCAGGTTTTATGTCCTTTGCTCCTCATCAATATCTAAGGATTGGAAATGAAGCCTTTAAAACTTGAATTTAGTAAGAAAGGTCTTTAATGAAACTTAGTGTTCTAAGGGACTACAAATGCGTCAAAAAACGTATCTAAATGGTAAAGGGTTGAAGACAACGAAAATATTTAATGGGAACGGTCAAAATTGTCTACAAAATAAACATCCTCCTTACAGCTTATTTTTTTTATGCCCCAGAAGGAGGGTATATAGGTATCTCAATGTCCGTCCGTCTGTCCGTCACACTTTGCGTTTAGTTTTGAAAAATGCTCATAACTTCTAGTATATTTTGTAGTGAAATCTATGGTTACAAGACTACATCTTTATAAAGAGCCAAAGGTACTCAGTAATTTTTTTTACAAAAATATATTTTCCATTGATAGAGCAGACTGCAAAACAATTGATTAGCTTGATAATTATATGGCTGTTTATTTACACAGTCTGGTCAATACACATTTGATGTGTGTTATTGTTCACCATTACAAAATACAAAGAATGCTTGTTTATTATTGTTCTCTGAACAGTATACAAGTGAGCGTGTTTATCAGAAGGGTATTTCATTAGAGTCCTGATTGGAACATTCATAGGTAAATAATATTCCCAGCCAGCCATGTTGGTTAATACATCATTGCAGTACCTTTGAAAACATACTTCTTAAAGCAAGCCCACATTTCAGGGAATATAGCTAAACTTTGGATTATATAAAAAACATACTTCTCTAATACCCCTAAATATACAATTATTTAGCTCAATAGTATGTTGAAGTAGGTCCCAATTTACAATGCAAAAATAATACCCATTCTGTAATAAAGATGGAGATGTGTGCTCTAAGTCTCTCCTTACTTCATTGGTGAGTGTCATTTTGATTGGAAGCACATGCACAGGTAACATGTCTGTTAGTGATTGAAGACAGAAAATTAACGACTGTAACAGTGCCAAGCACTTGACATGCAATTTGCACACACAGTTATAAACCTAGTTGCAATAACTTTTGCTTGCTGGGAAAAAATGCCCTGGGAATTAAGCATGGCAATGTTAGAAATACAGAAATACTTTAGTCTTTGGCCTTCAGAATAATTTTGGATCTGTTTTCTGTGTCATGTCCTAGATGTGAGGGGGGGGGGGGGGTCCTATAAATCCCTTGCTGCAAAGTGAGAGGGGATTTATGAGAATGTCAATTGTCCATCTGACTTCTGCAACATTTTCCTGACTGCTCCATATCTTCTTTACCCTTTGAAGGATTTTTATGAAATTTTGCTAACATTTTTTGTCATTGAGTTTGACTGAAGGAGGCAAAAACCAAACATCCTTAAGATCAAAGTGACACTTAAATGTATAAAATTTAAGCATTTGTTTGGTGTCAAATTTGTTTATTTGCCATCTGTATCCCATATACTTTTCGAAGTATTTTTTAATTTTACTCATTGAGACTATGATTATTTTGAAAATGTAACCTTGCACAACAACATATGGGCAAGTACTCAATTAAATGTTGAATGTTAGAGCCTGGTTTGATTTTCATATTTACCAAAGGTTCTTTATTGTCCCCTACCGGTGAAACCGGAGGGGACTTATGGTTTGCACTCCGTCTGTCTGTCAGTCCGTCACACTTTTCTGGATCCTGCGATAACTTTAAAAGTTCGTTTTTTTTTCATGAAACTTGAAACATGGATAGATGGCAATATGGAGATTATGCACGTCATTTCATTTTGTTCCTACGTCAAAAATTCTGGTTGCTATGGCAACAAATTAAAAAAATATAAAAAAAAATACTTACAATGGTGGAGTTTCACTGGTTGGGGACCATATTGCTTGGCAATCTCTTGTTTCATTTATCCTTTATGATTTTTCATGAAACTTTTGTGAAATCATAATCACATTGAAGCAAAGTAGAAAAACCATGACGGGGCCGCTCCAAATCAAAGTCAAGGTCAAAATAATTAGGGCATGAATAAAGCAGTCACATGCACTGCCATGTTCAGATTTGCCATACCTTTTTATTTGCATTGAACCTTTAACCCTTTATCACTTAGATGTGTATTTTGACATATTTGTGGTCCTCACAAAGTTTAATAGTTTTAGTTATACTTTTTTTTATTAGATTCAAGTTTTTAAGGCTTCATTTCCAACACTTAGATATTGATGAGCAGCAAACAGCATAAAACCTGAACAGACTGCGAGTTACTCACAGGCTGTTCTTGATTTATGCTGGTTGCAAAAGCCATTTTCACTTTGATTCTTATGGGGCAAAGGGTTAATCAAGGTTAAACTTTATTATTCTTTTCATTGTATTTGTTGTCAGATTTGTCTACCTTGTCACCTTGGCATTGTGGATATGGTGTCCCCCTAGCGACTGGGAAGTCATGGGTTCGATCCCTACTGTGGAATTGTTCTATAGATCTCCCCAACAAACACTAGCAAGGAAACAGTCTTGAGGGGGTTTTAATTAACCTTTGGCTTCGAACACAAAAATATAGAGGTATAAACTTATCTATACCAATGCAGAACGCTTCAAGTTCTGGAAACAGAATATTTGTCTGCAAAAGACAAGTATTTATCTCTGCAGTAAAGCAAAATATCTATCTTCTCTGCAGGCATAATGATCATACATCTTAATACTGTGGCACAATCAAAACTGAACACATGTCCCCCTTAACACAAAGCAAGAGTTCTTATCTACTTCCACTATGTCTTGCACACTTTCAATTATTACCTGGTTAATTTCTCCATTTCCTACTGCTGATAACATCTGGTTTCATTGAGCATTCACAGAAGCCTGCCAATCATTTTGACTGACATATGCTGAACAGCCAATGGCTGATGAGATGTCTTTCCCAGGAGCCAATCATATCATAGCTCTGTGTGGTATGTTGCTAGATTGTGGTACCAAGATAAACTGCAAAAAGTTTGTCAAGAAAACAAAAGGAACATCAGGCTTGAGTGTTTAAGGGTAAACCTGGCTAATGAAAAGTGGCATATTTGTTGGGTATTGTAATCCATGGCTTGTAGCTAGCTGGGTTATAAAACGGGAAGATGTAATGCAGTTGTACATAAGAGAGGAATCACCTTGGTAAGAATTTGGGGATGTGAACACTTATGTATAAGAAGAGGAAAGCATACTGGTAAGCAAGTAATTAGCATCCACCTTTGAGATTCAATTCTACAAAATACTGCTCTGTAATTGCTTTCTGTCCTTGGATTTCTTGCCAGTACAATAAAATATCAGCTTTGTGTGCTTGCTTACATTGTAAATTTACCTCTTTGTCTTTCATAAAAAACCTCCAACAAACATTGTTGATATTTTTTATCAGACTGATGTTTAGAAAAGTACGTTATTTTTACTCATTTAACAATTATTGTCTATTTATTGCAGCCTAAAGAATTATCATAACACTCTTACACAACACTTAACATTTCTCGTATGATCAAAAGTGCCCTCTACAAAATACATGGGTAATGTAATTAATAATGCTTACTTTAGATCACAGTAATCACAATATAAGAGTGATGTTCAGAGTTCCAGAGTTTGAAGTTCTATTACAGTGACTAGAGGCAGTTCATATAACTACCCCCTTGGTAATTGTTGGCCTGAAAAACTCACTCTTCTTTGAGTCCACAGACAGTGCCAGATAAGCAACCTGGAGGCCCGTGGGCAGTGAAATGTTTGGGGATGGCAGTGAAATGTTTGGGGACCATGCCCAAGGCCCTTAGAGTGAAAGAGCTGTGTTGAATTCTACAACAGCCTTAGCCCCCTAATAAACATATTGAACATTGAAATTACCAGCAAAACAACAAATTTTTGCTAATAATAAATGAATGTCACTTGGAGAGGCAATCTCAACCTTTTAATCACAACATTACATTGATGTATAATTATTGGCTTTGTCATGTCATTAGATTAAGCTAAGTAAGTAATTAACAAATATTCTTTTGTCGCACTCTCATGGGGCCTTCTAAAACTCACAGGGCCCATGGGCAGTTGCCTACTCTGCCCAATGGCAAATCCGGGACTACATTGATATAGTGGAGAAGATAGAGACTGTGTCAAAATTCAGTTGTTATGCTCATGTACTCATGCCCCTAATTGCATCAGTATTGAAACTTATAATTAACAGTTCCATCAATTACGAAAACTACAATTAGGAGCAATTACTGTAGGCAGGGATTATACCACAACATAGACCTAACCATCTGTACTGTTAGGGTGGCAAAGGGTGATTATTACCAGTTGCCTCATAGACAGAAATTGTTTATAGGTCTCAAAGACTCAATGCTCAGTTAGAAAATGGTTGTTTTACATATTTTTGATGACTGACAATATGTCAGGTCTTCCTAGCATGGCAAATCCATCAGTGATATATATGCCTCTGCAATGATGACACAAACTTGCAGTCTTGAGAAATCTTCTGGCATTATTGGCTGCATGACAATGCATCTGACAAATGTTTGCTGTGGTTTTTATTGGCATAACTAAGAGTCTCTGTAGGAAGAGAAAAATGTGTTTTGTGTTACGTAAATTGTTATTCTTTTGTCTTTCCAGTTACCATATGAATGGTATTAAATGATTTGAGCGTTTATTTCTATTTGACTTGGACATGTTCCAATGTTGGACATGTTCCAATGCGGGGGTGTTGAAAAGAAGTCAACTACTGATAGGTTTAAAATGTGCTTGCTCTTGCCTATACCAACATACCAGGTGGGTAATAATGTTTTATTACATTCAAGGAATATTTAGACAAGGCTTATGATATTTCATTCATTTTAGCTCAACTGAGCTGGGCACTGTTTGATGAACATTCTCCATTTTTGAGCTCAACTCAAAAGATGAGATTTGAGTTTCAACTCAGCTGAGTGTTGAGAATGTTGGTAAGCTCAAGAACAATCTAAAATCTTAGCTATAACAATATGCATATTTTCTGCCACAAACTCAAGGTCGAGCAACTCAAAAATACTTTTTTTAACACCAAATTGAGCAAGATTGAAAAATTTATCTGAAAAGAGAGACAAAAATCTAAGTTGAGCCAGAATATCTATTCAGGTATGTTCTAATACTAGGCAAAGCTTCTGATATTCCATTCTTTGTAGCTCAACTGAGCAAAACATGACTAACAGCTAATGTAAGTAGGTCGCCATAGCATAGTGGATGAGGTGTCTGTCTGGCCACCGGGAGATCATGGGTTCAGTCCCCATTGTGGGGGCGTTTGTTGATCTTCCCCATAGACAAAAATACTGGTTCTTAGCAGGATACAAACTCAATTCAGTTTCAAAAGCCTTAGGCTTTCAATGCATTTCAGCAAAATTAACCCATTTTTGCCTAGCGTCTAGAAAAAAGGCCTTGGCAAACAGCGTAGACCCAGATGAGACGCCGCATGATGCAGCGTCTCATCTGGTTCTGCGTTGTTTACTTGGAGGAATTTCTGTAAGAAATATTCTAGATATAGAAATAAATATACTAGACATTCCAAATTTTGGAAATAAATTCATCCAATTTAGAAGGATGGGAGAGTCCACTAGTCTTAAATGGGTTAAATAGGTTTAAACTAGCACCTAATGTCTGTCTGTTGCAGGGTGGTGAGGCCAAGCTCAGTGGTGCCCCTGCGCCCCCAGCCAAGGCGGCAGCAGGAGGGGCTCCCCCGCCCCCTCCCCCCGGCCCCCCTCCCCCACCCCCCGTGGCACCAGCAGCGCCCCCTTCAGGCAGCGGGGGAGAGGAAAACAGGGCGGCGCTGTTTGCAGCGATCAACAGAGGGACAGCAATTAGCTCGGGTAAGTACGCTATACTATAGGTAGGATTGGATTAAGATACTTGTCATGTGACCTTTGCCAAGGGGTTTCAGGTATAGTTTTAGGAAATGTTTTTATGTAGGAAACAGCAAGGACACAAACATTAGCTCATATCCAATGCCCATTAATTTTGAACAGAATAGAAAGATACTATTACATGTATTATTATTATTAAAGGGCTGTATTTTTCATGAAGAAAGTCAAAAGAGCTTAATGTATATTGGCCAAATATTTGTTGGAATGAACTGTACAGTCATAATTATAGTCCTACTTTAGATTCTTTTTTCTGTAGATCACAAACAGCAAGTAATTGGTAGCATACATTCAGATTTGGACCAGTATTTATATACCTTGAATCAATATGTCATGCAGTCAGGACAATATAATATTTTGACCATCGTTTATATCCCTAGAATCAAACTGTTATACAATCAGGCACACGTATCGTCGGGGGCCAGTAAAATGTTTACACCTTGAAGCAATCTGAATGACAGCTTGTGTAGGGTTTCAAAGACATGTTCTTGTGAATTTACTTTCTGTGTCCTGCAAAGTTTGATATAGGTTTTCGGATAACAACTTAAGAGATATTTTCAGAGGAAATTTCTTTCTTGGTTTCTTTTGAACACATTTTGTATAATTGTATTGAGTTAGTAGTAGTAAAAGGGAGAGCATTCACCTTAAAGATTTCTATATTTATTTTATGTCTTCAAGTTGCCTCCCTTGTCTTGATGCAGACATTTTGATTTTTGAAACAGCACAACACAAAACAACAACACATATATAAATATAATGATTTTTAGCTCGGCTGTTTTCAGAGAAAACCGGAGGTATTGTCATAGCCAGCTCGTCGTCCCATATCCGCGTTGTGCTAAAACCTTGACATTTTTCTCTAAAATCAAAGTGCTTCCACCTACAACTTTGAAACTTCATATGTAGGTGCACCTTGATGAGTTCCACACTCCACACCCATTTTTGGGGTCACTAGGTCAAAGGTCAAGGTCACTGTGACATCTTAAAAATAAAAAATAAAATCTGACAATCTTTTATTTAAAACTGCACCTGCAGCCGAGCGTTGGCACCCGTTATGCGGTGCTCTTGTAAAAATTATTATTACCCTGGGCAGTTATCAACAGATGATTTTCCTCGAAAGAAAACAACCCAAACACACAACAACAAGTATTTTAGTAGTATGCTTAACTTTAATTATGCCCCCAGTAGTGTGGCATATAGTAGTCACGCTGTCCGGCTGTCCAGCAGCCCAGCATTCGTTCCTAAAAGCTTTGAGATGTTTACAAGATTTTTAGTGTGTGAGAGTACCTTCATGAGTTACATATGAAGTTGGAGCTTTGTTTGTGTCCATTGATTTTTGGAAAAGTAACAGACCTTGGACTTTTTTCTAGAAAACAAGTTTTCCAGGCTTTTTTCCTACTTTAATGCAGATATTGAACTGATGTTTTATTGTGTGAGTCTACATACATGACTTACAGATTACGTTTTAGTTTTGTTTGTTGATTTTTGACGAAGTGTATGGTCTAGAATAACAGTTTTCTAGATTTTTTCAGAAACACTTTTAGATAACTGACCTTATTTTTTGGTGTGTCACTACACCTTAATGACTTACTGATGAAGTTCGGGTTGTGTTCTGGTCCATTGATTTTTGACATAGTTACTGGCCTTCGACTTAAAAATAATCTAAAAAATAGATGCTGTGCGGCTTCAAAGTGTTTTAGGGGGTATTGTGTTTCACGAACTTAGCTCTTGTTTGAATTATATTTAATACCTAGAATTTCGCAAAAGATATTTTTCAATTGTATAAATACAGCATTGAGTAATTGATACTTTCATCTGACCTTTTTCCCTCCAGGGTTAAAGAAGGTATCAGACGACATGAAGACACACAAGAACCCTGCTCTACGTGCAACCTCCGCAGTAACCAGCAGCCACACCAGCAGTCACGGGGTCAGGACGGGGCCAGCCCCTTTCAAGGCCAACAACCCCCCACCAGTCAAGGCCCCTAAACCTGGGGCTAAGGCCCCAGCAGCCCCTACTGAGAAGCCACCAGTGTTTGAGCTTCAGGAGAAGAAATGGGCAGTGGTAGGTAAAACGTATTCCTATATTTGTGTTTGGTGTAGCCAAAATGGAAAATGGCTACTTAAATCTCTACTAGACTTGTGAATTTTTTTATTGACTTGTTAACTCGCTAATGGACTTCTACCAGAGGCGTATTTAGGTGGGGGGCTAGGGGGCTATAGCCCCCCCAGCTGGCTGGCTAGACACGATTTTTAATAAAAACGAGCCCCTTACAGTTTCAATCCACTTGTGTATTTCCTGTCATATGTCCCTTATTAAGCCATAAACAGCTGTCGATTTGTGTGATTAGCCCCCAGGCATGTGTACAGACGATCTAACCTTCGTCAGCTAAAGTGCACGCTTCATTGACTGTAAGTAATAAACTGCGCTATTTGATTGGCTGAAGAAGATACATTCAACTAATGAAATTCATCCATACATTTAGCTATAGATAAATGTTTACAAATGGCTGCCGCATGAGACTTGTGAAAAACAATATTTCAATTTGTAGCAATTAAAGAGTTTAGACGAACGCAATGGACATTCATAATTATTTTTTTCGGTAATTTCTTTGATGAATTTAATTGGTATTAGCTCTTTAGAGTGATAATCCTTTTGAGTAACAAGTTATTGCCAGTGAAATTCAAGTGCACACTTAATGAATGGCAATTATTTCTTATTTATTTATTTTTTGTTTTTTTTTACAAATCAGGCTAACTGCTTTGATGTTCATCCATAGTTTTTAAAATTAAAAAAGACTCAAAAATGAAGAATTACTTTGCTTTATGAAACTAAATCATTTTCTTAAATCGTGACAACATCGAGGCAGCTACACCCGAATTAAACTACACAAGAAACCTAACAACTCCCTTTGTTGACACTTTTGTAAACGAAATGGACACCAAATTCAGTGATTTGCAGACTAAGGCAGTCATGGGATTGAAGTTTATAACTGAACAAATGTGCTCCTCTCCTATCAGTGCTAGTGACCTTGAATGGTTCAATGATGATCTCCCTTCCCCTCAGTCCCTCCCTGCTGAGTTGCACTTTATATGGCAGGCTAGATGGAAAGGTGTACCCAACCCACCTACTACCCTTCAGGGCTCTGTTGCACATTGTGATTCCCAGCTGTACCTCATCATTTACACTGTTTTGTCCATATCATGTGTGTTCCTTGTCACATCATGCGAGTGTGAAAGGAGTATCAGTGCCCAAGGACTTGTTAAGACAAAACTAAGATCATCAATGGGTCAGGACAGGTTGTCCGCTGTGTGCCTGCTTTCCATTCATAGGGACATGGACATAATCATTTTCATGTTGTACCTAAGTTGACCTAGTAGTATATCCAACAAGGTTAAATAAGAGGTCCACCCATCTAACTCTGTTAAAAAAGTTATGGATTAAGATCATGTCTCCCACCACTTTAGTGGTTTGAGAGACATTTGATTTACCCCTGTGTGTCTGTCTGTCCGTGTGTCTGTCACACTTGATGTGCGAACTCAAGTTCTTATTTGTTTTACATGCACTTTTATCATGAAAATGCTGATTAGATAGCAGGAAATCGCATCATTTCAAGGTGCCATTTAAAAAAAAATTCTACGACGGAAGGGGACACCCCTCCTGCACCCACCCCTGTTGAGCCCCCCCTCTGAGAATTTTCTGGATACGCCTCTGTCTACAATCTCTAATTGACTTCTAAAGTCACTAATTGACTGCTAAATTCTCTAATTGATTACTAAAATCTTTTCTTAACTTCTAGAATCTCTAATTACCTACTTAAATCTTTAATTGCCTTCAATAATCTCTAATTTACTTTTAAAATCTCAATTGGATACTTAATTCCCTATCTATAAAATCCCTTCTTGGCTACTTAATTCTCTAATTGGATACTAAAAAATACATTCTTAGTTTTGCATGTTGTTGGTATTTTATTGCCTGTACATAATATTGTACATGATCTGACACTTGCCTCGATACATGAATGGCATATGTTCATTATTCACCTTTTAAATGTGATACAGATTCTTTAATCAAAGCCACTCTTTTTAATTGAAATTCACCTATCCGCCACTGCAGGAGTACCAGGTGGGCAACAAGAACATCGTTGTCGGCGATACGAACATCAAGCAGACGGTGTACATGTACAAGTGTCTTGACAGCACCATAGTCATCAAGGGAAAAATCAACTCCATTGTCATAGGTATATTGTAATGGTGACATTGCTATTGGTATGTTCTCATTGTGACATTGTCATAGGTATGTTGTCATAGTAACATTCTCATAGGTATGTTGTCATAGTAACATTCTCATAGGTATGTGGTCATGGTGACATGGTAAAAGGTACGTTGTCATGTTGACCTTACCATAGGTATGTTGTTATGGTGGCTTTGTCATAGATATGTTGTCGAGGGCAAGGTTAACTCAATTGTCATAGATGTGTTATATTAACTCCATTGTCGTAGGTATGTTGTCAATGGGGCAATATTAAGTCCATTATCGTAGGTATGTTGTCATGGTGTATCTGTGGCTTTCATGGGATTTTAACCCACGACCTCTGGAAGCAAAATAAAAACGGTTTAACACTTGAATTATTCAGACTTGCTAAATTGCTGGCGCAGTAAAGGTCTCTGTTTGTAACAACTTATTTTTCAAATTATAAGTGTTACAAATGCTTGATTATTTTAGTGATATTAATGGATGATTATCTACATGTATAAATGAACCTTTGTTTTATCATTCTTAGTCTGCAGTGAAATTATACATAAATGATTTTTTTTTACTCTTTTGCTGTTTTCAGTCTGGTGTATTATTTTGCTTCTCTGTATTAAATGTATACATTCTTTTTACACTCTATTACATTTTGTTTTAGAATTATCACTTTGCCAAACTGTGACGTGAGCCATTAATTTGTCTTTAAACTTTCATGGTTTAATTAAGTTATATTCAATTGCATGTCATTAACAACTTTTTTTTAATTGAAAGAACTTTTTCTGCTGATTATCTTGTATTAGTCTTGAAAAGCTATGTCAAATGATTATTGATATTCAAGATACTTTCTTATTATTTTCTTCTAATTCTAAAAAATATGCTAAATAGATGAGCTTTGCTCTGAGCAAACTGTATTTATTGCATGTGTGTAAAGTGTCGTCCCTGATAAGCCTGTGCAGGCAGGGCATTTTCTGGATTAAGTTAAACCCTTTGCATGCTGGGAAATTTATCGTCTGCTAAAATGTCGTCTGTTGAATTTCTAAAATTAGCATTTTCGTTGATTTTTTTTCAAAGATACTATGAGAATAGCAAACAGTTTGGATCCTGATGAGACGCCACGTTCTGTGGCGTCTCATCTTGATCCAAAGTGTTTGCAAAGGCCTTCAAAATTTGGTTCCAGCGCTGAAAGGGTTAAGGATAGACCTCATATAAACAAAAATTTAATAAAAGCGGAAAGTGTCGTTCCTGATTAGCCTGTGCAGACTTCACATGCTTATCTGGGATGACACTTTACGCACATGCATTAAGCCCAGTTTTGCCAGAAGTAGCTCAACTCATTGTTAACTTACAGATAGCTGCAAGAAGGTGGCTATAGCATTTGACGGTGTGGTCTCGTCCATTGAGTTTGTCAACTGTCAGAGTGTGCAGGCGCAGGTAAAATTACTAGTCAAAGTCTGGGGCCATATTTTAGAAGGCATCTAAAATGAAAGTTTTTTCTTACATAAAAAAAAACTTTTTTGAATTTTTTTTCTTGAAAAATCAAATTTTTTAAAAAATGAAGCATATTGACAAGGAATTCTGATTTTAGTCCCCTACCGGGGGACTTCTGGTTTTGTCTTCGTCCGTCCGTCACACTTTTCTGGATCCTGCAATATCTTTAAAGTTCTGAATATTTTTTCATGAAACTTGGAATCTGGATAGATGGCAATATGAACATTATGCACATCATTGCATTTTGTTCCTATGTCAAAAATTGTGGTTGCTATGGCAACAAATAGACTAGAAATAGTGCTGAAAATGGTTTTTTTCTGGATCCTGCGATAACTTTTAAAGTTCTTAATATTTTTTCATGAAACTTGGAACATGGATAGATGGCAATGTGGACATTATGCTCATCATTTCATTTTGTTCCTACGTCAAAAATTGTTGTTGCTATGGCAACAATTAGACTAGAAATAGGGTTGATAATGGTGTTTTTTCCGGATCCTGTGATAACTTTAAAAGTTCTGATTTTTTTTCATGAAACTTGCAACATGGATAGACGGCAATATGGACATTATGTACTTCATTTTGTTCCTACGTCAAAAATTGTGGTTGCTATGGCAACAAATAGACTAGAAATAATGCTGAAAATGGTGTTTTTTCTGGATCCTGCGATTACTTTTAAAGTTCTTAATATTTTTTCATGAAACTTGCAACATGGATAGATGGCAATATGTTCATTATGCACATCATTTCATTTTGTTCCTACGTCAAAAATTGTGGTTGCTATGGCAATAAATAGACTAGAAATAATGCTGAAAATGGTGTGTTTTTTCTTGATCCTGTGATAACTTTAAAAGTTCCTAATATTTTTTCATGAAACTGGGAACATGGATACATGGCAATATGGGCATTATGCACAACATTTTCTTTTGTTCCTATGTAAAAATTTCTAGTTGCTATGGAAACAAAAAAAATATTCTGAAAATGGTTACATTTTCTGACAATGGTGGAGCCGGAAGGGGACTTTTATTGCTTGGCAATTATAAGTGTTGTTTGCTTATGTTCTAATAACAGATGATTATATCTAGGTAAAATGGTGTAGGTAAAAAGAAAGTAGGTTTAATTTTATATTCATTAAAATAAATTGTTCCTACTTTTCAACCACAAAAACACACTGTATCTTAATGATGATCCACGACATTCTTCAGTGTATGATTATCTCAGTGCCAAGTTCTACAAACATTTTAGCCTTCCTCTGAGAAAATGGGGTTTAACCCTTTACCACCTTAAATATGTATTTTTACACAAATGTAGTTCTTCAGAAAGTTGAATTTAATTAAAGAATGTGAGTTACTCGCAGGCTGTTCTGGTTTTATGCAGTTTGCACAAAGGCAATTTCACTTTGCTTCTGAACGGGAAAGGGTTAATGCAGGACAAGGCTCATTTCTATGTATTTCTGATGCAGTCCTATTTCTCCCCAGTCTTGTGTTGATTCCATACACATTGCATTATAAGCATTCACATAAACAAAAAATAAACACTTATTGTGGATCTGCCTAGGTGATGGGACAGTGCCCTACGGTGAGCATAGACAAGACAGATGGCTGCATGATGTACCTCAGTAAGGAATCCCTCGACGCTGAAATCGTCACTGCTAAATCCTCCGAGATGAACATCCTGGTGCCTAAAGATGATGGCGACTTTGTATGTCGCCTTAGATTTTTTTCTGTATTTTGTTTGAATTGGTTATGAAATATTTGTTAGCTTAGTCTCCTGGGTTTGATCATTTGAGTCGCGTTCTGAGAAAATTTTGCATTATGCATGTGCGTAAAGCAGTCAGCACAGGCTAATTAGGGATGACACTTTCCCCCTAAACTTGTTTTTTGGTAAGGAGGGACTTCTTGAAACTAAAAATACCATAAAAGTGGAAAGTGTTGTTCCTGATTTGCCTGTGCAGACTGCACAAGATTATCTGGGATGACACTTTACGCACATGCATTATGCCCCCCACTAATTTAATCGCAATACGCTCACATTTTAAGCGATTTTAATGATTGGGGAATCCAGAAAATTTGTGAAATACTGGCAGGGCCTTTGTTTAACTAGCTGACCTGAGAAGAACAGGCTGAGTGAGAAACTAGGTCCCAGCTGAGTTTAAAAACGAGGTCACAAGTTCATATTTTAAAAAGCTAGGAAACACTCTAGAGACACCTTTTTTGCCCTCTTTTCATGAAGCATGGTCAGGACATTTGCCCCATTGATATCTGGGTCAAGATGGAAAATGGGTCAAAAACAAGGTCACATGGTCAAATGAACAAAATAGCAAGTGAACACTCTATAGAGGCCAAATGTATTGTCCAATTTTCATGAAACTTAGAAACTTTGTCTTAATGATAACTCAAGCCAAGTTAGAAAGTTGGTCACTTACTGTCAATAACTCTGTAAATAGCTCAAATTCTGATGTCTTAAATGATTTCAGATATTGACAAGGTTGTGTCCATATCTAGGCTATCAGATCAAAGTTCAGAAAAAGCTTGTGAACACTTTCGAAGTCACATTTGTTTGTGCAATGATATGGTTCTTGTCCATTTAATAATCTTGCAGCCATAAGGCAAGTCAAATTTCCTTAGGTGGCTTAAGTAAACCATTGCAGACAGGTTTTGGGGCAGTTTTTATTGACCCATTTATGCCTAGTGGACTCTCCCATCCTAAAGTGGAACAATTCATTTCCAAAATTATAGATGTCTAGTTTATTATTCTATATTTAGAATATTTCTTACAGAAATTCCTTTAAGCAAACAGCGCAGACCCTAATGAGACGCCGCATCATGCGGTGTCTCATCTGGGTCTACGCTGTTTGCCATGGCCTTTTTTCTAGACGCTAGGCATAAATGGGTTAAAAGTTTGTTGTGAAACCTTGTGAACACCTGCTCAGAATAGTGTCCTTGGGGTGTTAGGTAAGCCCCTTAGAGCCTATTTTCCATCTTGTGGTTTTCTGTTGACAATTACACAACATTTGAAGTTAAACAGGGCTATATGTCAGAGTGGTTTTATAAGCTGTGTGTAAGGTATTAAACAGAGCTAAATGTCAGAGTGGTTTTATAAGCTGTGCGAAAGGTATTATAACTTGTTTTGAAAATAATATCAATATCATCAAAACATGAATACATTACAATAACAATTAAGGCAATTTAGCTCTCTAACTAGGTAAATCATTTTGAAACTGGATTAAAAGCTATTTATATTAAACATCCAATAAGGAAGCAGGGTTTTTTTCCTTCCCAGGGAATTTCTGCTCTTCACAATTTTAAGAAGGTCATGATTCAAACGTTTAGAATTTTTAAAGTTGGGATTATTCATTTAATAACAATTTTGAAAAATTTGCGAATCATTTGTCCACAAAATGAGGGACTGAAAGCCGCTTATTAATGACTGGGGAAGAAAAAGCACTGTGAAGTTGAAGACAGATGTTGATGCATTTTGTAAACATGATTTTCAGGCGGAGTTCCCCCTACCGGAGCAGTTCAAGACAAAATGGAATGGGAAGAAGTTTATCACTGACTGTGCTGAGAGCGTCTGATTGGTCGATATATTACCTAGCAACAAAACTTACATTTATACGAACAAACGCCAATCATGTTATATGTGTATATTTTTTTTTAATTGTTTAAGTCTTTTTCCACAAGGTTTAATGTTGAGTAAAATAAATCAAATAAATATGTAACTTGCATATTATTATATATATATATTCGAATTTAAGAATTATCTCTTTTCCATAAGGTGTATTGATGAACAAAATAGACCAATTAACAGTAACTTACGGCATGTTTTACTTTGTTAATAGACACTTGTTCAAGATTGCACATAAATCTGATTCAATTGACTTTGCCTGTGGGTATTCACAGGATCTTGCTACAAATATTAAGTAATTAGATGTTAATCACTCATTTCGTTTTGTGCGAGTTTCCTTTGACAGCTATGGCTCATTTGTCTGCTTATTAAAGTTAGTTATTTAAGAACTTCTATGTTTCAGTATTTTGGAATAAATTTAAGGTTTGCTTGTAAGTTGTTAAGTTTGCATCCAATGCTTCATATTGTGGGCTGCATTTTGTTTCAATTCCAAAATGTGAATATTTGGGTATTTGCCAATAGTTAAAGAGAGGTTTATCAACAGAATCAGTTCATAGATTCATAAGTGCCCGTGTTTAGATTAATATATTGAAACACATGTTAATCAAGTGGGTCCATTTTCAATTTTGTATTTAGAAATTAATTTGATTTTACTACTGAGATATAATTATCCGTTCAAAGTTTTGATTTGTTAGATGTTTCATTAGTTAATTGATTTTTGTATCTTGTGCAATTGTCTGGAAAATCCAAAATCAAAGTTCAACAAAATATTTTCAAGTGTGGCTCCTATGCTTTCAGTTTCCTGTGAAAGATTATATTGTCTTGAAAGTTCTGTTTATTATTTACTACTTTTTGCATGCATTCATGGTATACCTCTGGTGGATAATTTCCTGTTGACATATCACTTGTATGAAAGTCTTGTCTTGCAAAATGTAATATAATAGGATGAATTAAGTGTAATGCATTTAATACATGAAGTTTGAGGCAGTCACAATTGAGAAGGCTCCTGGTTATACCTGTGAGTAAAGTGTTGTTCAAGATAAGCCTATAAAGTCCGCACAAGCCTGTCTGGGAAAACACTTTCCACCCAGGACTGGATTTTTGCTTAGAAGAGACTTCTTTAAAATGAAAAATTCCATATAAAGTGGCAAGAGTCTTCCCTAATAAGCCTGTGCAGACTGCACTTTACGCACATGCTTTAAACCTGGTTATTGCTCAGCGCCTATGGTATGTAATTTAAAAATGTTTCTTAGCATTTTAAAACAACTAATACGCTGGGTTAAACATTTTTAATGTATTTGTGTAATAGGTTTTTGGTATGCATAAGCTTATCAGTTCTGGCATCTGCAAAGTCAAAAATAAACAATATCTTGGAGTAATTAATTAAAAAACAGAGATTTGTGTTATGAATGTCAATGTTAAGTATGAAAAGTATCAATGAAAATTTCAAATGAGGTATTATAAAATCTGCCTGCTTTTAATTATGCAAGAATTTCTTAACATTTCAGAACTTAATATCAATTAAACATTGTGCGTTTACTTACGCTCATATAAAGCATTATTAACAGGGGCTGTTGCACAAAAATGCTGGTGTCTGACAGTGTGCAATATTTATTGTGTTTTTCTTTCCTATAATGTCTTTAATTTAATAATATTTTTGTATAAGTCCCTAACAAATTGATGAGATCTTATTTGGATTTGCTGCATCCATTTTTTTAATTAAATAAAAATGTATATTTTTCAATTGTCCATGCATTGTCTGTTGACCCGCATCTGATTTTTTTTACAGTTAAGGATTAATTTGGTTAAGCTTATATTTTTGTACAACTTTGTTTTTTCATTTAATGGTAAATATTTTCAATGGCATCATAAAGCTGTTTGTTTTAGTTAATAGCTGTTGATTTGCAGCAGATATATTATATAATACCTATTTTAAGCATCCAATTTTGCTCAATTGACTGTTAACGAACATGATAGTGAATGTAGATTGCTTAGTGTGATTTTTATACTTGCTTGTTCACGTTACCGTTTCGAACATATATTAAATGGATCATGAATATTGTTTGAACCCCTAGCTCTCTTATAAAGACAAATATATTATTCTGATGTTTACTTGAACCAACATGGACTGTTAAACATTGTACATGATCATACTATGCTATTTTAGCTAGAATGTTAAACATGAATGTAGACTGTTTATGTTCTTCTGTGTTTGTATTATCTGTATTTAAAGAACTGTAGCGTCCTAGCTTTTTGTATTCTATTAGTACAAATAAAATCAATATATATCTTTCGAAATTTAGTTGTTTTTTATAATGGGTTAAATACTCATTCGGAGATGATCAATCAATAAAAATGTTTAAATGAAAAGTTACTTCATATGGCTCTTATTTGGAGGAATGTAAGAAAATAAACATTTTATAGAAATTCTTAACATTAAAAAACAAAGTGGATTGCTGGAAAAGTATGTCTGAACATGCATTACAATTAAACTGTATTGTTGCTATGTGGCAAAAAAGCAAACATCTGTTAACTAAGTGAACGAAAATTTATCATATGCCATACCCTGTTTCCCATGTAATATAACAATTACATTTTTTTATATTACACATGTGTAATACAACATAGAGTTTTCATTGGCTTAGTTTTCGTTTATTGACCAATCGCATTTTGTTATTTCGCTGAAATGACGTTGCAACGTCAAATGACGTCACGAAATGTAAACAACATTCGGGATTTATCATTATGTTTGCGTAAATATTTATTTAATTTGCTCATTTAAAAGCATTTGATAAAAAGATCTTACAGTCGTTGTCATATCATACCATATTGTATTGAACTCGTCCAGGAAATTCGTTAGTAAGCTCGTCAAAGGCTCGCTTACTAACAAAATTCCTGAACTCGTTTAATAACTCATGCCAGATCCTATATATAGCCAGTGACGACAACAACTCTGTGGACAGCAGACGAGCACCTGAATCACAGCTTCTATGGCAAGCGAAATGCACATTAATTCCTTAAAGGGATCTTTTCACGCTTTGGTAAATTGACAAAATTGAAAAAAGTTGCTTCAGATTCGTAAGTTTTCGTTTTAGTTATGATATTTGTGAGGAAACAGTAATACTGAACATTAACCATGCTCTAATATAGCCATTATATGCATCTTTTGACGATTTTAAAACCTAAAAATTATAAAGCGTTGCAACGCGAAACGATTGAATAATTTGGAGAGTTCTGTTTTTGTCGTTAAATTTTGTGAAACTACGAAGATTGCTTATATAGTTATAAAATACGTCACTAATGTGTACTCGGCGGAATAGCTCAGTAGGCTAAAGCGTTTTTACTTCAGGACTCTGGCAGGACTCCAGGGGTCACTGGTTCGAAACCTGCTCCGGGCAATGTTCTTTTCCTTTTTTTATTTTTTTCCTTGATTTTTTACTGGAGCTTTTACGATCCAATGTTTACATTTACCAATATAAAGCATTTAATGAATAAGTTAAAAAAATGCCAAAATCTGTGAAAAGGCCCCTTTAACTCACGGTTTAACAGTTAACTTTATAGTTAAAGAGACTTTGAACCCGGGTTCAAAGTGCCGTTTGCACATTAAGTCCTTAAACCCGGGTTCAAGACTTTGAACCGCGGTTTAAAGTGTGTCTAAAAATAGATACAAATCTGTTATCCGAGACAACCAATCAGCGGAGCTGAAACCACAATTAGAAGGTAAATGCCGCGACTTCATTGGTCATCTCTTTACTATAGGGTTAAGAGGGTTTTTTTCACTTATAAGTTGCATATTCACCGCATGAAATGTGTGTTGTCAGTGTCAAACAACACATTAGTGTAAGAAGATAAAAAATATACTACGGGAGTGCACATCATATGTGTCTTCACATGCCTTATTATGAGTATATTTCTTCACTATCGAAATATATCGTATGTTAATGTTTGATTTAAACGCAGTTTTCTTTCGACACATTAAATCACACTTTCATAGCCGCGTCATGCGAAAATGGGTCTAATGCGTTTCGACCAGCGTTTCTTAAGCTCAACAAGTGCATTTGCGCAGTCTGGTCAGAGGCTATGCTGTTCGCTATACAATCAGTCAATATGTTATGGTCTCATTATGTATCCCCTGACCAGACTGATAGATGAGTGGGCTATATATATATATTCAAAATATTAGTAGCAAACTTGTAAATAAGGGCAGCCTATCCAGGCGTTCAGGAACGATTTCCAGACGTGCTGAAGGAGTACGGCAAACATTGTGGTTGGATTATTGAACGATTTTCTTCTTATCGTGACACTATACTATTTTGGTAATGATTGTTTTCTCCTCTTGAAAGCAAAACTGAAATTCTGCGAAATAGATTTTAACGCGTAATTGTAACTGGGCCACAATTTGTGTCGTTTGAACATTCAGAGTAGTCCGGAATTCCTTACACTGAACAGTGCTACATCCTTTGCGCTGAGCACAGACACAGTGATGTAGCCAAAGTTCAGAGGTTTTACCTCGAATCAGCCTATTCGAAAATATTCACGCGTGTCTTTTGGCGTTATGTAAAAGTCATTAAGATAAAAAAAAAACTGAGTAAAACAGCTAAGCCGAAAAAGCGCATGAGTGCTCTATACCTATGTTTAGGTAAGAGTTGTTGACACCGTGTGAACTGCTAGGGTTATTAGTAATGCATAAACAACAATGTACGGGTCAACAGAGCTGTCTTGATGACTACCTAATTCGTGAGTAAAAAGTATTGCTCGTAGATTTATTTGTATATTTATTTTCATCAATGATCTTCTTGGATATTTTGAATTTGTATATGGTGTCAAAAATCAAAAGTTTTGTAAAGTGAATTTTCATCATGAAATTATATTCTTAGTGAGATAGGTATTCGATATTCCAACAATATTCATTTAATATGATGGTGAATGCAAATTGTCGTTATATTCAGTTCTCACTGACATTTTCATCATACTTTCTATGCTTTCAGAACGTCCAAAAAAGGCCATGTTGTTTTTATTTTGTCTAAGTTATCTCTATGAAATAAATAGGATGATAAAAAGTGCACACAAAGCTCGATCCGTGCGTTATGACACACTCTTCATAAATGTGAATGGCGTGTGTTCATTTCAAACTTGCGATTAATTTTGAAAAACGAATTGCGTCTTAAATTATGCATAGCGAACAACCTCAGCGCCTTCAGCGCTTTGATTTAATCAAGGTAACACAATAAATGAAACATGTGCGTGAAACTTCCGTTTATCCGTAGAATTCCTAGTTCTTCTTGAATGCTCTGAGCTTTTATGAGTACATACGTACAGCTCATACGACCCGGAGGGTCAATATAGCTGGGAGTTGTATTATTGCAACTATATAATTCCCCATTGAGATAGGCGGATGATTACAACCTTGATAAGATACTATCCTTTGTATGGCATAAGTATTTTTTCAAGTATGTCTTTAAAAGCCATATTAAGTTTAATTAAGTATAAATTCATGTCCACGACAAAGAAGACATTACTTACGCGTGCTTACGTCACCGCATAATCAATTATACATATAAATTATTGTTAAGCGACACTACGTGTGAGGGGTACAATATATAGTGAAAACATGAGCCGTGTTCTGCACATCACCATGGTATCACTCTGCTACGTTGTTGAACATGCACTTGGTATTGCGAAATGTTTATGATGTATACAAGCAGATTTTGCACATCAACGTAATAACACGACACTAGAAATATATAGCATGGGATCCCAATAACCCGTCCCAGCTACTCACTGCACTGGGTTAAACAATTTCACTTTCAACCCAAAGGCTCGCCATAGTATATGGATTCTCACAACGATAATCAGAAATCAGAGTAATTGCAGCTCCTGTTATGGGTTTAAGAAATGCACATAGAAACCGTCATAAAGGTTATAAACGGTGCGTGTGGTATTTCTTTTACACATAAAATACTCTCCTTAACCAGGCGGACATAACAGCCTTAAACCGAATTTTACATAGACGTAGTCAACCACTTACCACCAAACTTGAATGTCTGCCTTAGATCATAATTGTGAGCCCATGCATCAAGCATATTTCTCCCAGAGCGCGGCTCATACATAAATAGCCGGGTACCTGTTGCGTACTCGCCGCCTGTCTCGTGTTCGGAGAACCATCAAAGGCGTCTCCACACAGGCCGCACATGCGTCAAACTTCTGGATTTTCTGAAACAACGTAAACACATAAGTCACGCGGTCTTGTTTACCGATGATGTGTTATGTCAGGTATATAATTTCACTGATAGCATGTATTGCGATGTGTTCTATGTAGTAAACTTATCGAAATACAAGTCAATTTTACCAGTATTACTATATAACTTAGCTAACATTTCCAGTTTCAATTGGCTGGTGGTATAGTATCCGTCTTCACGGTGATAAGGCGATTACCACAACTATTCCACTCACCGTCAAAATTTTATACTTCTGACAAGAGCACCGTATCCTTCTGACGAAAAGAAAAATGACGGACGAATCAATATCCGGTAAGTGGGTGACAAAATGTTTTATTATAAGACACTGCAAAATTATTGCCACTTGCGAAGCACTCCACCGAATTTCTGAACCAATATGTCGTCTATTTAAAAGTTTACCAGTATTGAAATATTTAGCATGACTTTGAAATAGTGTTTACAAAAAGTCGTGTCGCGCTCGACACCATTCGTACTTGTGAGAAGAATGTAATACTAGTAATCAGATGATTGTCGATGTGTCAGACCTGATGTGACAGACTTAAATAATTGTATATATAAAAAGAACATGCCATACGAACCTGTTTGTTTCAATATCTGTTAAAGGCCTAATTTTTTTGTGAAAACATGCATCTCTTACATACAAATCGATGCACCGCGCAACACTGATTATAAACACCGTGTTTATATTCCGTGTAACTGAAATTCGTGGCACCGCTAACTTCTGCACATGGTTTTAAATGATAAGCTAGAACGAGCCATCGTGAGCTAAATTTAGTTACGATAATCTTACATTTATCAAAGTTACATGTCCCAGAATTGATATTGAAAATGATCGCATGCTTGCACCTAAAAAGGTTCACCAGGATCGATTGTCTTGCTTTCCAGTACGTGGAGGGCACATGTTTAAGTCTCATGTTTCAATGTTTTCTATTTTGTTGTGGTAAAGTATAATCATTATTGAAAATTATTATTTAATAATTTCAGATTCATAATCCGTAAAAAAGATGTCCAGCTACGATTATGGAAGGGTATAAGCAAATGTTGGTGTAAAACTAACAGAAGGAAATAATAAATTTAGTTATGTATAGAGTGTACAGTGTGATGTTGCATTGATTCCATTTACTGAAATATGAATTTTGTGTTTGTGGCAAAACCAAAGATATATACCAAAGATGCTCTCGACTACTTATATCAGAAATAAAGGGTTTACAATTAAAACAAGAAATATCTTTAAAAAAGATATACGGCGTTGATTGTGGTTGGAGTTTATGGAAGGTAAAGATTCAAATGAATGAGATCAAGGGTAGCTAATATCTTTTTCTGTGCAGTTTTTAGCTGCATCAAACGCAGTACGGGATGTTACGCGGAGTTTTCGCGGCTTATTTTACATTATTACATATTGCTGGTCATAAACCTATAGATACAAAACAGAAAACCAAAGTCAACCGGCCACACGCGAAGTCTCCGTACATATTTTAAATATGTATACGCGCGTTCTTCGAACAAACCTGTTTGAGTGGTTTATCGGGCATTGCTACGTGTATTTGATTCGATTATTAACAGTATCGAGAATCATCGCGCTCATACTTAATTCATTAGTCAATATGCTGCAATAATACATTAGTAAATATGATGGAATAATTCTTGTTAATTAATTAAAAATAATATTTATCATGGTATTGTTGAAAACACATTAAGAATCTATTATTGACATGCCATAAAATAATATCGCTGGATATCTTCATTTCACATCTTTCTGGTGGTAAAGAAAATTCCAGTTCACTTAGTTCACGCTATAGCGTCTTTATTATATAACTATTATGTTACTGACCGCGAACTCCGAACAGCACATAAGGTCTGACCTGTATGTAAACTCTGACATTCAAACACACTAACCGCGAACTGACCCCTTATACCTCGCGGGTTGAAATGCAATGCATTAAAGTGAGGCATCGCTTCCACTGCTCTTTATACTTTTACATATAACATGTTGACAGGAATATGGAAGTCAGTACTAAATATGAGAACATGGCCTTTAAGTACACAACGTTCTCGCGCTGAAAATCCTCTGCAAATAAAAGGTGCACGCACAAACTGTATTGATGTCGAGATTGAGTGTAAAACTGCTCTATCTATTAAGCCTTTTTTTTAGAGATAAAACTGTTTCATGCTGAACACGCAGTAAAACAGTGTTACAAAGACGCGGACATGTTTCCAATGTTCTAGTGGTATTATCAAATCAGCCAATGCAGTCAATGAAGTGTATTCATCTGTACTTGGCCGCGGGAAGTTTTATTTGAATTCTATTGGACGCTAACAAAGGTCAGGCTAAGGTGAAAAGCTGGCGTATACAGCTAACGCCGAAAAAAACTTTTTTGAGACTGTCTATAGAAGCTTGTGAGTGCATGTCTCCATAGATAAGACATTGCAGCGCGGTCCGTTTTAACGAGTCGTGAAGGGTTCGAACCATATAGTTATTTCCGTCAAGTATTAAAAAAACGATTGAAAACCAAATATTTTCAAAGTACGTTGTAATATTGCTTTTGAAACCGTTTGTACACTTGTTTACCATCGTGATCCAAATTATGAAGCCTTAATTTGACATTTTTTTTATATTTTGCTTTATATTTGTTAACAATTATGACCCCAAACTTACCACAATTTTTCTAATTAGAATAGCTTTATCATACTGTCTTTCGACAGCTCTTGTGGCATAATACAAACCTTTGGTGCTATTTTTTTCAGATCTTGCTGGCATTTGCGATGAGTGGCGTAGATAGTGATGAATTGATGCCTGATGATATAGTTTTATATCAGAATAAAGCGGTGCCAAACAATCATAAAGATGCGGTGCTTTTACGGACATTGTTGAGCGGTGTTCATATGTCTATGTCAGTGTTGAGCGGTGCATACTTGCTAACACGTGTAAATGTAAAAATCACAGTTATATTCAATAAAGCATGCCATAATGTGTTGTAAATTGATTCTCCTGCTATAAAATACCGTTTAACAAAAAAAAATCTTTCATTTAAAATATTTAAAATCTGCAAATATACAATTTTTCGCGTCATGAAAGTCACTTCTTTCACGACATGCTCAAATTGTTTTCACTATTTTGAAGTTAATAGCGACTCAATTTTGATGCGGTAAATGGCAATTAGATGTAAAGTATATACTTCGTTCGGTGGAATATCTTTTTATTATCAACTAACCTTCTCTTCTTGTTTTTTTCTTTCATTTCTGGACTCCCCAAAATGTTTGAAGCCATGTTTTTGACAGAAGGATACGGTGCACTTGTCAGAAGAATAAAATTTCGACGGTGAGCGGAAAAGTTGTGGTATTCGCCCTATCATCGTGGTCTGTGTACCGAATAAGCGACAGTTTTGTTGCGGTGACACGGGTATGAACTTCTTAGAGCCTTTGGGGTTTACACATTAGCTCTTGAATAGATCTACCGGTATTACTAAACGATGACAAAAGTCTGGCCTTTTTATATTATTCACTTTAAGATGCTGCTGTCGGATTTTTTTTATATAAATATTACTGTGTATATTGGACGTAAAGAAATTTCTGGGATCCCAGTAATTAGTAAATAAATGAAACCTAGCTAGGGTATAAATAGTTTTTTGGAAAATTTTCTTTAACTATATAAACCACTTATTTAGATCTGTAGGTTACAATTGAAACGCTGGAGTTCTTGTACTAATAATATTTACGCTCTCAGTCGCTCTGTATATCTTTCTGTAGAGGTATGTCTTTTTTATGTTAAAACTCAAAATAATCCACGTATATATACAACATTAAACGTGGTTCATATTATTTAAAGACGAGAAATGTTGAAAGTTTCTATTTGATTGGGCATTTTGTTTCTATAAATTGATCTGAATCAGTTATAAACATGTTTGCTATTTTTATGAGCAGAGATAGATCTACATTGATTACTTTATATGATGCCAATGTATGGATGTTTTTATTCGAATTGCTTTTTTATATTTCAGACCAAAATAGTGGATCATCTGTGTATTTACGGCGGAGTCGCGATGTCAACAAAACACGCACCAGTGAGCAAATCAAGTGCTGATAGCTTGGCTAATATGAACGATTTTCTCGCGAAAATCGTTTGTCACATGGATAACTCGACGACTAGGCGGTCACCTGTCCCCATGCAGAGAACGATGAATTGCAAAAAAATACAAATGGAAGGCAAAGAGTTCACTGTCGAAGAAATTTGTCATGTACTGCGCAACAATATCGGAGTAATATTGGATACAAGGCCGCGAAATCTACACCAGAGAATGTTACATAAAAGGCTTAGCTCATTGGAAAGCTGGAAAGGGCGGACTAAGAAAACCATATCTAACACGGAGATAGCCCGGGCTGGATTTTACCATGACGAATCAAGCGACTGTCTTAGATGTTTTCACTGTTTAGTAAAACTCACATCTCGTGGTACGCGTAATGATATTTGGGAGGAGCACGCGGAATTATTTCCATTTTGTGCACATGTGCGCCAATGCAAGGGTGACACGTTCATTGAAAACGTACTTACGGAGTCAAACGAACAAGAATTATGGAATGCTATAAATTTAGTGGAAGAAGAACACGATTCATCAAATGGACAGTGTGCAACAATGTCGATGATACATGATAAATCTTCTCACGCCGATAATGACGTCACGAGTCCAAATGATTTGAGTGTTATTCTGGAGGAGAACACGCGGATGTCTAACAACATTTTATGCAAGGTTTGCTGGGAGGAGCAGTGTTCCATAATCATCGTCCCGTGCTCGCACTTTTCCGTCTGTGGTCAGTGCCTTGCTGCTCTGGACAAGTGTCCACTATGTAGGTCAGAGGTAAAAGGAACGATCAGGGCACAGCTGGCTTGAACTCGACAAATCAGGGATCACCTGAATCCTCGCAGCAGCCAATCAGGTTACTTTCGTCCACCGCCCGATCAGGCCACACTTGGCCGTTGCACCAACCGCTATTGGCTTATATAATCCTTGCATCGAAATATCAGGGTTTAGTTGCACCGTGATGATATGTGTTTTTCGGATGAAGAACATACGTATCTGCTCATTTCTGATTAGATATCAGTTGTTCAGAGGCAGCTGGTTTGACCCTGTCAAATCTTCAAGTTGGCGTTTAAAAAATTAGTTCAAGAACTATTTGCTGAATCTTTGAACATTAAAGTATGTTGTGCCCACGAATGCGATTGTTGCATTATATTTACAATTTGTTGTGAAATATTGGCATTTGATAAAAGTCATGTTATAAAAGAATTCCGAAAAGAACCCAAATAAAATGATATTGTGATCATAATATTTATTATAAATTTATTATTATAATAGTTTATTTAGAGCCTTGTTTATAATGTCATGTTAAACGGCATTTTGTTGTATCTTAATTGATAAGCGTGCCTATGATACATTTTATACATGTCATAGTTGGTTTTTATATGTAAATAAAAGAACGAAAATCTATGTGTATATTTTCATTGTTAACGTCCACCTTTAAGTTGTACGTTTCATTTGGATATGCTTTTATGTATGAACTAGCACTACACGAGATTTAGCGTACTTATTGTAAAGTAGATCTTGTTTTAAGGGGTGTTGCTGCAGTTTTGCGGATTTTTTTCCATCTAATAGATTCTGTCCAAAATTTATATTTAAGATATACATACAAATACTATATGAAAAATGAAATAACAAGAGGGCCATGATGGCACTGAATCGCTCACCTGACTCATTAAGATCAGATGAAAACTATGACCTCTATTGTCTACACAATGTTTTTCTATGATTTGACCTAGTGACCTAGTTCCTGACTCTAGATGACCCAAATACAATCCCAATCCAGATTTCATCAAGATAAACATTCTGACCACAGTTCATAAATATTGGATGAAAACTGTGACCTTTATTGTCAACACAAGGTTTTTCTATTTATTTGACCTAGATTTTTACCCCAGATGACCCAAATACAATCCCACCCAG
>NC_068368.1:50185555-50268055 GCF_020536995.1 Dreissena polymorpha | reverse complement strand
ACCACATATTTTCTGAAAATCAGTCGAAAATGAAAGTAAATTTATGTAAAACATTTACGTATATTGATAAACATTAAAACATTGTGTTTTGACAGGTTTTTAACCTCAGCGGTCAATTGTATAAACAGTGGTTAATATTAACTTTAGTAATTTGATTAACGCAGTTATTTACATGGTAATGTTACCGCAAGATAATTGTATTTGTATAAACGATGGTTACTTTGTTTTAACCTAACCATGGAAATTTGTAAACTTAACACAGTAAAATTACAAATTGCGGTTCAAAGTCTTAAACTGCGGTTAAGAGGCGCGGAATACACATTAATTATTTAACAGTTAATTATATAGTTAAGAAACTTTGAACCCGAGTTCAAAGTGCCGTTTGCACATTAATTCCTCTCTTAACTATAGGGTTAAGAGACTTTGGACTGCGGTTCAAAGTCTTAAACTGCGGATTAAAGTCTTAAACTGCGGTTCAAAGTCTTAAACTGGGGTTCAGACGCGCGGAATGCACATTAATTATTGAACAGTTAACTATAAGGTTAAGAGACTTTGTTCAAATTGCCGTTTTCACATTTATTCCTTAAACTCGAGTTCAAGAGTTTAAACCGCGGTTCAGAGTGTGTCTAAAGATAGATACAAATCTCTTATCTACATAATTCAGAGACAACCAATCAGCGGAGCTCAAACCACAATTAGAAGGCAAATGTCAAGATTTCATTGGTCGTTTCTTAACTATATAGTTAAGAGACTTTGAACCATATATAAAGGCGCGTGAAAATTGTCTCCCCAAGATACCAAATGTAGTCATGAAGACGCGGGAACGACCTGTAACTAAACTACAACAACACACACACGTCTCCCCAAGAAAGAAAGTGTAAAACCAGAAATTGTCCTCCCTGTTCCCCCAACAACCAGGCATCTCGGTCAAACCACACAAACGCAGCCCCTTTACTACTATATTAAACTAAATTACCTTTAAAAACTAGTCTTACCCTTGCAACACCATTAAAACACCTGACAATATCCAATAGCACAACAGAGAGAGCCCATGTGAATTTACACCAAGACAGAGGGCAGTAGAGTAATATCTGTACTAATCTATGTTTATGTACTAACCAGTCCTCCGCGAGGGACGTTAAACGGGGGTGCAGTGTATCGGTGCTGTACACCGGGCACTTAAAAGAACCAGGGGCGCCTCTGGAATCGGGGCGCCCTCTGTATCCCGCTCGAACCCCCATTAACACCTCTTGGGGCGGAGAGCACAAAAACCACACACAAACCATAAGGAATAAACATGAATGCCAATAAGGATAATGCAAATCTAGAGATAATAGGAATACTGCAAAAACGATTTCGATAAAAGGCAAACCACTACATAATTCATAAAAAAAAAGCATCTAGACACATTAAGGTCTCATTGGCCATCGTGCTCTGATGTATAATATGACCTTATTTTCTCCCCTGAAGGGTCACAGGGGCAGGTCGATACATCTGTAGTCGCGAAGACGCTGGACGACCTGTAAATAAATCTCAAACACACACAAACCCTGGTTTAAGGAATTAATATGCAAACGGCACTTTGAACCCGGGTTCAAAGTCTCTTAACTATATAGTTAACTGTTAAACCGTGATTTAAGGAATTAATGTGCATTTCGCTTGCCATACAGCTTCTTCCGATTCAGATCGTGCTCTAATTATAGAAACTTTAGAAGGATACATATAATCGGTTTGCCTAAAATGAGGGGGAAAAGAGGACATAAAATTATGTTAAAAAGCACAACCAATTTTGACTGCAATATTCGTTCACATTACATTAACAAGCTTCGTATTTCATTTAAAGACAAGATAAGTATTGATGCAAAGCATCAAAGGGCGTCGGGAATTTCAGTGTAAAAGGCACTCAATGAAGTTACATGGAACGATTTTTTTCTACTGTAAATATTGATATATTTGCCGATTATTTTAAACAAAATAGAAAAAGATACTGCTATAACCATTATCTATGATTTTGTGTTATAACCCCCAAATAACAATTATCTATGATGTTGTGTTATAACCCCAAATAACCATTATCTATGATTTTGTGTTGTAACCCCCAAATATTTCATACCTAATTTTATTTACATTGGTTTCCTGTTGTTTTTTTTTACTGGCATCCGTGTGCAGTTTTCATTAATGGAACAGAACTGTGTAGGTTTTAAAAAATCTGCTTCATCTTGTAAGCGTAATTTCATATTTTTCTAAACTTCAATGGGAGATGATTCTGAACTTATTCTTACGTTGCTCATTTACGATAGGGTTTGAGTACTCATTGATATGAAAACACTGTAAAAGTTTTAATGTGTTAACGACCCCCACCCTCTCACACATATATTTCATGGGCATAATAAAAACAAAAAATGGTTACAATAAACAGCATATTTATTTAAACTAAAATGTCTACATCAAAACAAAAAGTTAACATAGAACACAAATAAAATAATTTGATTCTACTGGGACTCGAACCTTGTGCCCCTCACATGTGAAGCGAGCTTGTAACCACTACACTACGGAACCGCTTGAAAAATCACCTTCTAACTAAGATATTAATAAGTGACTGTAGTGTAACGGTTATCAATAAATAAATAAACTGTGTAATCGCTGTCGTCTTGTAAAATTGAAGAAAATATGCGTTAACCAAAACTCAAACAGCAAAAGTCTGCGCTATTGTTAGAAAAACCACAAAATAAATATAATTTGATTATGTTTTGTTTTTATACAAAACCAGAAAGTTTCACCGGTTCGCGTATTTGCCCAGTCCCTGTGATCTTTTATCATTGCCCAGTCCCTGTGATCAGTTATTAATTAAAAGAATTAGCTTTGCATTATTGGCAATAAATATTGTAGTAAATGTAATAGGCACAAATGCAGTACTTATTGACACTAATTTACACAAAAAATCACCACTATGCAAGATATTCTGACAACAAAAATATAAACATTGTTCCGTAAAATAACTTCTCCTCCTATAAGCGAAAAAAAAGTATTACATACGAGTCGCCGCACTTCGGTGCGACGCCAATAACATATATCACAATTAAACAATCTACAGAGCACAATTTTAGAAAAAAAAGAGTTATTGCATTTAATTTTATATCAGCAGATACACCAACACGATATTAAGTATACCCTCAAGGCGGGTTATTTTTTAGTCACTTTGCAATGTGTCCATCCGCCTGCCCCGCAACTAATTGCAACTGCCTCATGCACTGAAGGATTCTTTATAACTTGCCACATATGTTCTACAGGAGACGCGTCGCAGCGTTAAACAATAACGTTGCTTCTTTAGAGGTCAATGTATAGCGCTCAATTGTCAAAATAGAGAATGTTCCATTATTACTCAACCTTGCCTTGAAGGATTTTAAAATAAGGTATACACCCATACACAATGGTGTGTCACGCGCATGAACAAAGTGGTTACCAGAACAGAACAGAACATATCTTTATTTAACTCAAGTTACAATTGCAACATATGAGTATACAGAACAATATTGTCATATAAACATAATTTTCACATGACATGGTTAGATAAGATCTACTAAGAAAGATAAGTAACATACATTTTCCTAGGTATAATTATTTAGGGAATTGGAAAGGGGGGTGGGGTGTCCAGTTGATTTTTGACCTAGTTATTGGACTTTTACATGGGCGTAGTACATTTTAAATGTATAGTAACCTCAATTAATGAAACAGGCTATAGGTTACAAGCGCGTAGAGAAGTAATTGACCGTCAAGATCTATGCTAAACTTTAAAATCAAAGTACCGGGAAGCAATTCAAAGTCAAAATATGAACGGCTTATCTGCACTATTACTTGAACATGTATTAATTTAAATGACGTAATCAGAGTCGGCGATTATGAAGTTGTTGTCAACAGAGTCGGCGCAACGGTCGGCGATGATGAAGTTAATGTCGTCAGAGTTCAGAGTGGGTGATCACGTGACAAACAAGATGGCGACGTATATTCCGAAGCAGGTATTTTTCGTCGTTTTATACCCTGTATTACTTGTATTTTTTTTATTCCGCTCACTTTCCAGCCATATAAGGAAGAAAGTTACTGGCTTTTATTTCATAGTAATATTCGCTCTATATCTCGACTTTACTCGGTGCAAAATTTCTTAGCGGGATGACCTAATTAGGACTCCACTAAGAAAATTTGCGGGGAGTAAAGTCGAGATATAGAGCGAATTTAAATACGAATTAAACGCTTATCACCTTTTTACTGATAAGGCTGGAAAGCGAGCGTCATTTAACAAATAAACAGAGGTAATAAAGGGTATACAACGGCGAAAAATAGCCGTCTCGGTATGGACGTCGCGATCTTGACTATCACGTGTTTCCCCCCTCTGAGAGTTAGCGATGATTAAGTTGCTGTCTTCAGAGTCGGCGATGGTGAAGTCGATATCGTCAGAGTTAGCGATGATGAAGTTGTTGTCTTCAGAGTCGGCGATGGTGAAGACGATATCGTCTGAGTTACCGATGATGAAGTTGATGTCTTAAGAGCCGGCGATGGTGAAGTCGATATCGTCAGAGTTACCGATGATGTATTTGATGTCTTCAGAGCCGGCGATGGTGAAGTCGCTATCGTCTGAGTTAGCGATGATGAAGTTGCTGTCTTCAGAGTCGGCGATGGTGAAGTCGATATCGTAAGAGTTAGCGAGGATGAAGTTGCTGTCTTCAGAGTCGGCGATGGTGAAGTCGATATCGTTTGAGTTAGCGATGATGAAGTTGCTGTCTTCAAAGTCGGCGATGGTGAAGTCGATATCGTCAGAGTTAGCGATGATGAAGTCACTGTCTTCAGAGTCGGCGATGATGAAGTCTATATCGTCAGAGCAGAGCTCCAGATAAGGGCCGTACAGCCGTAAATACGCCTTTTCATGAATATTTACGCATTTATTTTTATAAACTGGACGTACAATTACGACATTAATATCCATTTTACGCATTTACGAAAAAATTCTGGCCGTACCGATACGTCTGCGTCAGCGCGGCGTGATTTGTTGGTCTCTAACCTAACGGCGCTTTTCGTTAATTTAAATTTCCGAAAAGTTGTAGACTGGGTTCATATATTATTGTCTATTCTGTCGCGTGATTTCCTGTAACTTGTAAATCCGTCAAAAACGATATGTCTGCGCGCAATTGAATGCCGGCTTAACCGAAAGAGGCTCAAAACAACACTTTGTTGTCATATAATGACTACATACGTTGTCTTCTAACCATCCTGACATTAAATCTGTAAACCCAGAAAATGACATTTTCGCCCCGATATTAAACGATTTGATTATATCGGTGGCGTAAAACGTTAGAAAACACGATGGGAAACGGATGAGACAGTGAAATAAGTGTTCATTTACTTAGCTTACTAGTTGGCTTGTGTTTTCTTGTCAAGAAAAATGAAGAAATAGTACTAGTCATGAGTTTTAATGTGCAGTTGTATTAGCATCATAATTCAGAATGGAAAACCTAATACAGTAACTGTTAAAGAAGCTACATATATTTATTTTAATTGCTGCAAATGTTTCTGTATCGTCAGTTATACACCCTTCAATATCCAAGAACACGGGTAGTACAGTACTACCTGTATTTTTGGATATGGTAGTACAGGTACTAACTGATTTTAAGCGTTACTCCTTTTCTTTCTGTCAGTGGCAGCACCGTTACTAATTTCACAAATCCTTATCTGGAGCTCTGTCAGAGTTAGCGATAATGAAGTTACTGTCTTCAGAGTCGGCGATTGTGAAGTCGATATCGTCTGAGTTAGCGATGATGAAGTTGCTGTTTTCAGAGTCGGCTATGGTGAAGTTAATGTAATCAGAGTAAGCGATGATGAAGTTGCTGTCTTCAGAGTCGGCGATGGTGAAGTCGATATCGTCAGAGTTAGCGATGATGAAGTTGCTGTCTTCAGAGTCGGCGATGTTGAAGTCGATATCGTCAGAGTTAGCGATAATGCCGTTGCTCTCTTCAGAGTCGGCGATGATGAAGTTGATGACGCCAAAGTTAGCGATGATGCCGTTGATGTCTTCAGAGTCGGCGATAATGAAGTTGCTGTCTTTAAACACGGCGATGATAAATATGACGACGTCAGAGTCGGTGATGATAAATGTTTTGGGTTACGTATCTTTAAACTTAAAATAATATTTGCAACTCCTCTTCCGTCATAAACTTAATGCGTTGTCATTTGCAGCACTGAAATGCATACAAAATAAAAAAGCCCAGTCATTCTTAATCCAGTCAAAGACCAGTCTGCTTTTGATCAATGATTGCACACAATCCAACGAAATCCTTCTCATGACCTTATATGCGGCCAACAAGACCACATACGTCCAAAATGGGCATGATAACCAGTATGCAACTAGATAACGACCGCGGGCTCCAAACATCACATGTGACCAATATTATATAACATATTAACTTCAATCGACGTCAAATATTTACGTTTGACCGATATGAGTTACTGTGGCTGAGAGCGGCCATATTGTGCATGTTATCAACCGCAGCGAACAAATCTACGGGAAATTGATAATATCTACAAACGTGCCAAAGTTTGTGGCGATGTTCCAAGGCTTTTTTCGTTGCCGGCGGGCAACATTAATGAAACTTCGCATACTTGTTTGGGAAAGCATATCTGAAGTGACGCCGACCCGACAAGCGCCAAAATCGGCGTTAAAATGCGGTTGAAGTGGCACCTAAAAACGCAAACGGCACGGTCATTTTATGTTATTCGCCAGACCTACGCTATTCGAGACGTTCTGGCGATCTCTACAAACATGTAAAGTTTGGCGGCAATATTCTAAGGCGTTCACGCGCTCCGCGTAAAGTGACGTGATAATAACCGTCGTGTGCGCAATTTTACGTTAATAGTTGAACCATCGTACTGAAATTAATAAAAAGTGTTTGGTTCAATGCGCCGAGCGTGTTTTAAGTAATAACTCAATATTCCAAGCATTCCTGAAGTGACGTCGACCCACCTATTTACTTCGACGATAAACATGACCTTGAGGAGGCACCTATCAATTCAAGACGCCTTTTGAACGGGAATGTATTTACTGTATTTCATTTTCTTTTCGGCAATAAACATATTTTCGCTAAATGACGTCATTCTCTGACCGGAAGTAAACAACCCGGGCTATTTTAATTTTGTGCTCCTTTGTTTTCTTCATTTTAGTTTTTATTTGATTCAAACATAAATTCATCATTATAAACATTAATGGATACTTAAAATCTTCGTAATGTTGCCACCTATATCTAGCCGGACAACACCTATGTCCGGAGAAACAATAATTAAGCTGGCTAGACAACATTATGAGTGTAATCATGATTTGAAATCCCAACCATGTAAGTTGCAAGTTGTAAGTGTAGTTAACATGTCATTTTAGAGACCTCTGTACTGTTACTAGACAGACAATTGTATTATATCAATTTATGATACATTTATTTACAAATATAAGTTGTGTTGTGCGCAATTAAAAAATAGGAAATGAACACGAGTGTTCAAACATTATTTTTCGTCGAATGAACATATTCTGAATTCAGTCCGAATTATCAAAATGTAATCAATAGATTCTTAGCTCTTTTTGTATGTGGCCAATCCAGATTATATCTAGCCAACTTCAAGTAGACCAGTTATTGTCTCTATTTTTCTGGTCAAGTTTTTAAATATTGTATATAGCATAACGCACTATGTTTATTACTGTTGATATTCATGTTAAGCTTATTGAACAAGAAGTGTCATAAAACAATAAAATGGCAAAAAGCTCAACACCAATCATAAACAAAATTTTGAAAATATTTGTTTTAGTACAGCCCTATCAACACGAGCCAATTCAGTGCCGAACTAATGTTACATGTCAAACAAGAAAGCCTGAAGACTATTGGAATCGAAACTTTGGTCGTCGACAAAGCAATCTTCATCGTGGCTTTTATTCCACTCAAACGGAACCCTACAAGCCTATTGGTGGAGATGTCATTCTGGACTCTTCTGAACTTTTTTTCTCATCATTCCCATCAGAAAGCATAGAACCAAAAGTATGGCATTGTTCTGTATTTTAATTACACTGATTTGGAAATGCGTCCAATACCCAGCATATTTGATAAATTTTACCTCATAAAATACTTGTAGGAGATATTTAACAGTAAATTCACACAAAACAGTGAGTTAACTCCTTTGAACATATCAGCTGGCTGGCAGATATGATCTTGTGGAAAATCCAACTTTAATTTCAGGCAAGGTATAATTACAGACGAGGAACCTTGAAATCATTGGATTTGGAGCCTAAAGTTGTGACAAAGTCTGATAAAAAGGTACTGTTGATTTTGCCAAGAAGGATTCTGAGAACAATACAGTGAATGTATTTATTCATTCTTTCGGTGTTCTTTGAGATCTTGTACACGTACCAAATGAGCAGCAAAACATTAGGCTGCAACAAATTGATAAAATGTTTGTCTTATTTGCCGCATCATAAATTCATAAAATGAAATAAAACAATTATAATACTTAAAATTTGGGTGCTTGGCCCAACATTGAATTTTTTTTAAACCAGTGTAGTTGTTTTTCTCTAATCATTTTGGATATGTCTTCATATTTTGAGACATTGAACTGTTCATTTTTCATAAAACAATTCAAGCTACAAAATCACAGTATTAAATAAGCCCAGTTGGATTAAAAAAATGTTCATCAACTTTAAAATCTACTTGTCAGAGTTGTTTTCTAAAATTGCACTTGTTCTGAACAAAAAGTAAATTGTCCTTAAAATGTAACATAATGTAAAATGTAAGTTTTCAGTAATTTTAAAATTTATATATAGTATTATTTTCACAGAATTCTAATTTTTTAAATCATTTATTTGTATAAACGTAGCATGACTAGAAGAGTGGCTCCTTATGTTGATCAAATATCATTCAATATAATTATATTATATTATACAATAATATCAAATGACTGACATTGTGACCTATCATTTCACTCTATACAATAGCAAATGATAATGTTATTTGCAATGTAGGGACATTTATAGTTTAACAGCCATTTAATGTGCATACAAACTTTTTCATCTATAAACAAACAAAACTGCCTAGAACTTCGGAAAGAGTGTAAATGAGTTATGTATAAATAAACCTGCAGTGATTTTTTCCTTCTTTATGAATTATCAGTAAAAGGCACTTTTCCTATTAAGAAAAAAAAAGAGTACAAAATTCCCAATTGCAGTCTGAAAACCTCCCAAAATAAAGGTAAATTGTGTCAATTCAGTTCCAAAAGCTCATAATATCTGAAAGTAAACAAATACTATTAGCAATCAAACTAAACATTTGAAGTAAAAAGGCATCTAAAAGAGTATTTAAATGGATTTTTTCAATTAAGTACCAATAGACCCGTAGTTCTCAATCTGAAGATTGCAGGATACTAATTTTTCCAATTTTAAGCAAATATTTTCCCAATTGGTGTGGTGCCTACAGGTACTTTTCCAAATTTGACAACAAAAACACTGGTTGATGAACATACCATGAATAAAATGTAAGCGAGAATGCTCCAGTGTTGTAAAACGAACTTTATCATATTTATATGTACAGTATAATATAGAGCAGTGTTGAAGTATTGAAATACCTAGCGCTTAATCGATTAAAAATGTTAACTTAAAGTTTTGGAAGTTAATTCCAGCCAAAAAACTGGATTTGTTAACCAATTTTCTTTGTAGTTTTGCGAAAATTGAGACCTTTAATATAGAAACTGTCTTGTCGAAATAGCAGATACTAAACTTTATTGTCCTGACATATCATGTTTGTACCCGACAATAGGACTAATGTTAATGTCAAGCCGTGGCTATTGCAGTCTGAGAGCTCGAGCCTTACAGGGTCAGGCCTCCAGGAGTGCTATAGTTCAGCGGGATATGACGATATACGGCGACTCCTGAAGGAGTCCAGACAGAGAATAACCATGGTGAAGGGAGGAATGCCCTATGAGGAACACATCAAGGCTGGGGAGGTAGAAGCTGGCTCGTGGAAAATGGGGTTAAATGCATGTGTGTTAAGTGTTATCCCACATCAGCCTAGGGAATAATCTAGAATTTACTACCTATGGGTCCCTGAACTCGCAGATTTTAGACCAATGAGTCCCAGGCCAAAATTAATGAGGCCACCTTGAAAAAGAATGGGTCCCAAATTTTGAAAGATACCAAGTAGTGAAGAAAATGACACTAGCTCAATAACTATATTTTGCCTTAAACTTTTAATAATCTCAAAAACAGTGAATTTTGAAACCAAAAAAAAACAAATTCATGGTTATCATTATATTGTTTGCCTTCACATAAGCTATAACAGTGTCTGTTACATGAATGTAGCCTGTTACAACATTTCAACTTGATTCAAGTCAATGATAATATTATTGTAAGCATCCAAATTGCGAGCCTGATAATATTATTGTCAAAGTCCGAATTGTGAGCCGTTGACCTACCGTTATTAAAGTTTAGAGTTGTTTGTATTGGATCTAGCTTCAACACCTTATTTCGGAGGCATTATTTCTGTATTATTTATGACTAAGTTACAAAAAGTTAAAGCAGGCATTGATCTGGGGACTCCGAAAATATCAGAACACACTCTATTTAAAAGGTCGATTCTAATTGGTTTATTACAGCAGCGGCTGGACTAGAGCCAATCAAAAGACTTGTTGAAGTCTTTAAGCCTCATTCGTTTAAACTCAGCATTCATTGCTACACTTTTGACTCGTACCCTAGATGGTTTGTACTTATCGGGATTCGCGTATGCGTTAACAGATTCGTTTCAGCAATGCATCAGAGTGGACGCACATATTTCAAAACTATGCGTCTATTTCGATATTTGTGCGTCATAGACGGGGGACGCGAATGTAGATTACTCCCTGCATCAGCCTGTGCAGTCTGAACAGGCTAATCAGGGACGACACTTTCCGCCTTGACAGAATTTTTGTTAAGAGGAGACTTCATATAAACAAAAAATGCCATAAAATATTTGAAATAATACCTTAACCCTTTCCAGCTCATAACTTAAGCAAAGTGAAAATGGCTATAGCCAACCAGCTTTAGACCAGAACAGCCTGTTAGTAACTCACAGTCTGTTCAGGTTCTATGCTGTTTGCCTTTCAGTATCTTAGGGTAAGAAATGAAGCCTTTAAAACTTGAATCAGTAAGAAAAGTCTTAAATGTAATTTATCTCATTTATGCCTAGCGTCTAGAAAAAAGGCCTTGGCAAACAGCGGAGACCAAGATGAGACACTGCATGATGCAGCGTCTCATCAGGGTCTGCGCTGTTTGCTTAAAGAAATTTATGTAAGAAATATTCTAAATATAGAAAAAAATATTCTTAACATCCCTAATTTTGGAAATAAATTGATCCAATTTAGAAGGATGGGAGAGTCCACTAGGCATAAATGGGTTAAGCATTTTGAATGACTTCTATTTCCCAGGACCGCAGCAAGAACATTGTGGATATGGGCAGGCCTCCGCCAGACTCTGGGATGGTGCTTCAGAGTGTATCCTCCATCAATATCGGAACTTTCAAACCCAGCAACTCAAAGACTTCCTCCAGGAAAACAAGTGGACACTATGGTATATGTTAGCCTCAGTTTGGGAAAACTGGGCTTAATGCAGACAGCACAGGCTAATCAGGGACAAAACTGTCCACTTTTAATGATTTGTTTGTCCCCAACCGGTGAAACCGGAATCAAAGATGGTGAAAGAATGGCCTTAGAAATAATATCCTGACCAATCCCGTCATCAGTTATGTGGCCTGGCTTGGTTTCAAACTTGATACCTCTTGGTTGAAGTCCTACACTTTACCAACTGAGAAACCTGCTTTGACTAATTAATATGGTAGAAGTAATGTAATAGAAAAACCAGTTACACTGGCAAATATTTTTCTATGATTACTTTTTATAGATTAACCCCAGGAGGATTAATGCCTGTATTCAAATCATGAGTGTTCTGAGAAAACTTGGCTTAATGCATGTGTGAGTAAAGTGAGCAGTCCGCATAGGCTAATCAGGGACAACACTCTCCGCCTAAACTTGATTTAAAGTAAGGAGGGACTTTATTGAACCTTAAAATTCCATTAAAGCGGAAAATGTCGTCCCTGATTAGCCTGTGCAGACTGCACAGGCTTATCTGGGACATCACTTCAGGCACATGCACTATAGCCAGTTTTCTCAGAATACGACACATATAATCTCTTGTAAGAAAAAACCTATTTTGCATTAGGAATTTGTCTGTTAAAAAGACCCAGATAATTTAGAAAAATCAAAAAAATCACAGCTTCCTTTTATGGCTGATCCTTGGGAACAAATGAAAACTTTGAGAGAAACCTTTTCTCTACAGACTATAGAGGAAAATTTGAATGTAAGCCCGCATCGTCAGGATAACGTTGAGTGTATTGTTAAGGTGCCGACAAGACATGCGTGAATAAAGAGGAGGGGCGGGGTGTTTCAAGGGCCTCCACTCCCTACAGTCTTCTGGGCTCGACCCGTAACGGCGTCATGGCTCCACCATCCAGAGAGAGGAGCTCTAGCAAGATGTCCCCGCTTACTGTCAGCAGCAGAATAGCAGCCATGTGAGAGAATATTGTGTGTTTGGCAATGTCCCTCTTGTCACTATAGTAGGATTCATAGAGATAATAACTGAGGTTTGAAAAGATTTCAAACATAATTGATATTGCAATAATGTACCTAGCTTTCTGGGTGGCTGAACAAAATGCGGATGTTTTAAATTTAAAAGAGTTTTGTTTTTTTTAAATAATAAACTATGCTCCATGGTGTGTTTTATTTAGATTTTCCTCATCAATTGAGTCGCGTTCTGAGAAAACTGGGCATAATGCATGTGTGTAAAGTGTCGTCCCAGATTTACCTGTGCAGTCCGCACAGGCTAACTGTGCAGTCTGCACAGGCTAACTGTGCAGTCTGCACAGGCTTATCAGGGAAAACGCTATCCGCCTAAACTTGATTTTAGGTAAGGAGGGACTTCCTTGAAACTATAAATACCATAAAAGCGGAAAGTGTCGTCCCTGATTAGCCTGTGCGGACTGCACAGGCTAATCTGGGATGACACTTGATGCACATGCATTATGCCCAGTTTTCTCAGAACGCGACTCAGTTGAATAATTATCATGAGTCATGAATGCGTCATCATGTTTCCCAGTATATCTTGTATGTTCAGTTGTCAGAGGAAGGAGAGACAGTTTCGAGACCACTTGCTGTACTTACAGTCTGTCAACTCCATACTAACAGCACTGCACAATATGAAGTTAAAAGACATACGGTCAAAGGTCAGTTACAACATTAAAGATCCATGATTTCCAAAGGTCAGTGTGCTGTTTAAAGGTGAGAGATTGCCTGGACATCCGAGGTCAAAGGTCAAATGTCTGGATGGAGGGCAAAAGAGAGTTTGAAGGTCAAGGACTAATGTCTGAACGTGTTTTGGTATAGGGAATTATCAAATATCAAGGTTAACTTGTGTATTGAGTTAAAAAATAACATAGATAAAAATGGGTTTAATTAAGAGACATATTGGTTAATTGGTTTGCCATATACTAGGACACATGAAAAAAAATTGTGTAAGTTGAGCTGACATATTCAGTTTTGTATCTACAAACTGCTTTAAGTACCCCTTACACTTGGGATATAGAACTATTGAATGAACTTACAAAATATAAATAATTGATTGAAGACTTCAACACTGTAAACAAATGACTGCATGTATTAATAAATAAATATGAGTTTTAAAAGGTAAATATTTTTCCGTTTTGGATGTGGTATACGGTGATTCTGCCTCCCTCTAAAGTCCCCTCTGATATGACCCGAGTTCTGAGAAAACTGGGCTTAATGCATGTGCGTGAAGTGTCGTCCCAGATTAGCCTGTGCAGTCTGCACAGGCTAATCAGAGACGACCTTTTCCGCTTTTATGGTATTTTTAGTTTCAAGAAATCCCTCCTTACTGACAATCACGTTTAGGCGTAAAGTGTTGTCCTTGATTAACCTGTGCAGACTGCACAGGCTAATCTGGGACGACACTACGCACATGCATTTAGCCCAGTTTTCTCAGAATGCGACTCATATGAATGTTTATTGTTAAGGTGCCACTCTCCAAAGAAGTTGTGGAGCGCTTACAGAAGGAGGGCCCATGTCTGACCTGCAAGGACGATGAGAGGGGAAGCAAAGGCCCCTATAATGTGTATGTTGTGCTAGCTTTACCCTGACCATTCAGTTATGCACTTGGACACCTTTGTAGTCCCTTAGAAAATCAAATAAAATTATAGACATTTCTTATGCGATCACGGTGGCTTCATTTCCAACAATAAAGGTACTGATGAGTAGTAAACAGCACAAATTCTGAACAGACTGCTAGTTACTTACAGGCTGCTCTGGTTGTATGATGGTTGCATAGAGTCGTTTACCGGTACACTTTGCCTCTTAGTGGGATAGTGGTCATTACCAATCACGTAGTGTGCTTAGTAATGAAAACTTATTTATCTGCCAAAATCAGATTTTTTCCAGAGGTTTTGAGATTTTTCAGAAAATGTATATAATGATTATCATGAATTGACTATTGTTTTGATGGGCAGTTTTATGGCAACACCTGGGGAGGGGCGGCTTTTGGCGCTCTATTCTGTACAGTTTTCAACACATTTTTATCAAACTTTCTAAAATGTTTGTTTACATAATATATAAAGCAGCCAATCAAACCAGGCACTGGTTTTATTGCTCTCTTATTTATAGAAAAAAACACTATATTTCTGCTCTTAAACATGTTCAGTTTTCATATAATCCTCATAACTTTTTCTAGAAATGTTTCTTGACATAAAATGAAGGAAAATTATAATAATCAGCGTATTTGCACCTGGCTGTTCAGAACTATTGTTTATTAATTGTTCAAAAATTGCTTAATTTGCAGTTTCCCATCTCTGACACTTACAGTTTTCATTTAATCTACTAAACTTTCTGTCAATGTTTGCTGACATAATGGATGCCAAGCTTGGTAATCAAGGGCAGGCACCAAGCAATTGAGATTTATTACCTTTTGTTAATGCAAAAAATTGCGAATTCTGCTGCTTTTGCTCTCTTTCTCCAACAGTTTTACCCGAATCTTCACCGAAGTTGCTGAGATAAAATCGAGACCAAGTTTTATAATGATAACCAGTCAATTTGCACCAGGAACTAAAGAATTATTGCGGTTTATTTATACTAAGTTGAGATTATTCTGTTTTTATTCTCAAAATCCTTCATTTTTCACTTAACTTTCACAGGGCTCGAAATTAACACTCGCACACTCGCAAAATGCGAGTGAAAAATACGGATTGCGAGTTAAGTTTTAAGCCACTAGTAATTTTTTGCGAGTAAAGAAATAGTGAAAAAAAAGAAGTAATATTGCTAAATATGCTTGACGTTTTGAACGCTAAACCGTAGGTCATAGAACGTCCATATACCCGTATGCGGAAGCCCGCACCTTGTATGTAGACTGGTATACTTATAGTACAGATACGCGGATGGTATTGGTACAGAGAACGTTAAACAGTATACTAATTCAAACGTGTTCATTGAACTTGAACAGACATGGTGTCGAAGCGAAAAATAACTATTTTCTTTTTGCTAACAGGCGTAAATAACAATACGAAAGATAAAGCAAAGTTAACCATTGAGTTAAAAAAACCAAAAACGTTAAATTATGTTTCCAGCAAAATTTTCGAGAATGTTTTTGATTTTGCGAGTTGGTATTAAAGCTGCTCGCAATGTTTTGCAAGTAGAAAAAAAAGTTAAATTCGAGCCCTGCTTCACCAAACTTGTCTGAAATGTTTTTGACTTAAAATGGAGGCCAAGTTTGTCAAGCAAATGCACAACATGCTTTTTAGAGTAATTGCCCCTTTTTTCTACAAATACGTCAAAATTGGCAGTTTCCACTCTCTTACTCACAGCTACACTTTTTTATAAAATCTCCACCAGATTTTAAGCAGATCATCATTGAAATTTAATTTCGGCCATGTTTGTTTAACAGCCAAAAATTCAAATATAATTTCAGTTCCCTTAATATCTTTTTCACAGGATCGTCAATTAAACTTTTTATGCTCCCCCAAAATTTATTTTGGGGGGGGGAGCATATAGTGGCCGCTTCGTCTGTCCATCCGTGTGTCCGTCCGTGCACAATTTTTTCCGGGCTATTTCTCAGCAACTAATGACCGGAATTCAATGAAACTTTATGGGAAGCTTCACTACCAAGAGGAGATGTGCATATTATCAGCGGGTTCTGGTCGGATGATTTTTAACAGAGTTATGGCCCTTTGAAATTTTCTAAAAAAAATTCTTGTCCCCCCAACTACTGTGTCCTCAAGACGTTTCCTTTTATCTGAATATATAGTGCAATATTGTGACAAAAAAAACCTTTGGGGAGCATCACCCGTCCCCGACGGTTTCTTGTTAGATATAGGATTTATTAGCTCACCTGAGCGATAGCTCGAGGTGAGCTATTGTGATCACTCAGCGTCCGGCGTCCGTCCGTCCGTCCGTATACAAATTTGTAAACATCTTCTTCTACTAAACCATTGAGCCAATTTCAACTAAATTTCATGTGGAGCATCCCTAGGTCATGGGACAAAAGAATTGTTAAAAAAAATTTGATCACATAACCAAGATGGCCGCCATGACCATATATGGTAAAAACCTTAAAAAATCTTCTTGTCAGAAACCGCTCATCAGATTTTCAAAAAATTTCACAGGGATGACCTTTGAGGGCTCCCCTGAAAAAGTTGTTCAAAAAAATTTGATTCGTCAAAAAACATGGCCGCAGGAGCTCGTTGAACTTTGCATGTTTATTCGTTTTTGCCTATTTTGTGAAAACTTTCAAAAATCTTCCACATTTTTTGTCCGATCCTTTCCAAATTTGCACAGTGTCTTTATATCAATGAGGACACAAACCCTACAAAAAATAAGCATTATTGGTCCATGAAGTACAGAATTACCTCCCCTTGAATTGAGAAAATGGTGTTTATGCAATACAGTCCAAATTTTTCATCCAATTCTTTCCAAACTTGTAAGGATTTAGCATGGTTCAAACAAGGGAAACAACTACGGTTTATGCATGTTCTTTTTATTACAGATTTGCCTCCCTTTAATTCATTCAAAATCTCATTTTACAGCAGAGATTCCAAATCTGACCTGTAAATGAGCCCCATATTTACTGCTGGTGCTATGTTACCTTTTCCCATTTGATCATTCTTAAGTATTGGTCTTGTAATGCTGCTACTGCTACTACTACTGCTACTGCTACTCCTACTACTACTACTACTACTACTACTACTACTACTTCTACTACTACTACTACTACTACTACTTCTACTACTACTACCACTACTACTACTACTACTACTACTACTACTACTACTACTACTACTACTACTACTACTACTACTACTACTACTACTAACTCACTACTACACGACATAGTACTACTACACCACCACCACCACCACCACCACCACACCACCACCACCACAATCACCAGTGACTAACACTATTACACAATGGCTGCTACTACACTTACACTACCACTAGGACCACTACATACTACACACATACACTCCTACTGCGGACGACTAACCTACAACTACTTACTTTATCTCGACCATACTTACTCCCTCATGAAGCTACACACTGACTTACTCTGTGACTCACGACTACGTACTACTCTACTACGACGACCGTACTACCCCCTCACTACAACTAACACAGTAGATACACACCAATCTTACAACATGTCTAATACTACTTATCACCACCACCACAGCCCAACACCACCACCACTGCCAAAACAAGGCACTACCAATAGAACAACCTTCTGTAGACAATAGAGGTCACAGTTTTCATCCAATCTTTATGAAATTTGGTCAGAATGTTTATCTTGATGAAATCTGGGTTGGGATTTTATTTGGGTCATCTGGGGTCAAAAACTAGGTCACTAGGTCAAATAATAGAAAAACCTTGTGTAGACATTAGAGATCGCAGTTTTCATCCAACCTTTATGAAATTTGGTCAGAATTCTTGATGAAATCTGGGTGGGATTGTATTTGGGTCATCTGGGGTAAAAATCTAGGTCAAATAAATAGGAAAACCTTGTGTTGACAATAGAGGTCACAGTTTTCATCCAATATTTATGAACTGTGGTCAGAATGTTTATCTTGATGAAATCTGGATTGGGATTGTATTTGGGTCATCTAGAGTCAGGAACTAGGTCACTAGGTCAAATCATAGAAAAACATTGTGTAGACAATAGAGGTCATAGTTTTCATCTAATCTTAATGAGTCAGGTGAGCGATTCAGGGCCATCATGGCCCTCTTGTTTATTTTTATACTATGACAGTAAATTGCTGTCCATGGCCTTGTTACAAAATTATGTTTCCATGAAAACGTATCAAAATTTTCTTCAATTTATTTTGTTGTTCATTAACAAAAATAATCACAACTTAAATGTTTTCAACTTTAATGTGACTTCTTGAATTTGAATGTTAAATAGTCTAAATTTGCAATTATTCTTCCATTTAATAAACTGTTAAATGACTCTGTATGTAAAGTTTTTTACGAAGAAAATAAAAGTATGCAGTCATAAAGAACTGCAAAGTGTAACCAGTATACCTGAATTCAGCCCAAGAGCAATCAGGCAGCGAACCTCAGTCGTAGACGTGGACAACGAGAGCAATACTAGCGAGCGGGGAACCACCAGACAGTCGATTGTGGGAGCCAGCAGGCGGGCTAATCCACTAGATATGGGCAAGGGCTTTGGAAGAAGGTAATTAATCAGAAATATGGCATTCAAGATTTTCACTTGGAAAACGGGTTTTTATGCCCCTGGATAAAATGATCCTGGGTAAATTGTTTTTGGCCTGTCTGTCTGTCATTGTATGTGTTTGTCTGTGTGTGTGTCCCAAAACATTAACCTTGGTAATAACTTTTACAATATTGAAGATAGCAACTTGATATTTGGCTTGCATGTGTATCTCATGGAGCTGCACATTTTGAGTGGTGAAAGGTCAAGGTCATCATTCATGGTCAAAGGTTAATTATATGGCTTCAACCGGGTTCTCAGCCAACCTGGAAATCAAGGTTTTAATGTGGTAGTGGTTCTTTGCTTATGAACTAGAACATGTCTGTTTGGTTCAGTCCTTTAATAAAGTCTGATAAAATTAAACAACAATAATGATGACGATGTCAACGTAAAACATACATTATTGCGGCAAAATACATTGACGTCGCAAATACTTAACATTCTGGGGGCCGCTAAAAGAATTCAATCACAATTAAATAATGTCACTAATACACATAGTTTGTCTATACATTGATGTCTATTTAGTGTTCATTGTCACTTATAACCTCCAACGGATAGAGCTTCACAATAGGCCTTGTCGTGACTCTCTGTGTGGTTCTGACATGTGCAGCTCGTGTTAGACCATCTCTTCCAGTGATGAGCTCCTGTACGACTCCCAGTTTCCACTCGCTGCGGGGACATTCGTCGTGTATCTTCACCACATCTCCCACAGCAATACTCTGCAATGTCGTCCCAGTGAGTTTGTGAGATTCGCGTAGAGCAGTGAGGTACCCTGTTCGCCAGCGTTTCCAAAACTGATTAAGGACTTTGTTTTGCTGCTTTACACGTTTACGGTATAAACTGCCATTTTCTTTTCAACTTGAATTTCGGTATCTATCGCTATGTACTTGTATGGAAGCGACGTTATTCTCCGACCGTAAACAAGGTGCGATGGTGTTAGAGGTACCAAATAATTGCTGCATGAGGATAGCTGTGTTAACGGTCTGTCGTTCAACATGGCTTCTATTTCGGTCACAACCATATGCAATGTTTCCATATTGACGAGTGAGCGACCAAGCACTTTTTTGAGCGCAGATTTCGTCAGTCCAATAAGGCGCTCCCACCATCCTCCATACCACGGTGCGCGTTTCGGAATGAAGTGCCATTCTGTCCCTTTATGGCTGAGGAGCTCCTTGACTGCAGCTGACTCGAATAGACGCCTGAGCTGATGTGACGCGCCCAGGAAGTTGGTTGCATTATCGGACATCTTCAGAATGCTTGCATGAAGGAATCTTGTGAGAGATCCTGAACAATCTGAAGGTGAATGGCCCTGGTGCTGGCACAAGTAAATAAGCAGATATATACTTTCGTTTGGCATCCGGTTCGATCTCTGACGTTAAGGGCACCTGTTAAATCTACACCCGTCAGGCTAAATGGCGAAGACTCTTCAATTCTGTACTTTGGTAATGGTGGGGACTCCACAGGCTTGTAGGATTTGACTTGAACGCGTTTGCATATAACACATTTTCGCAGAACCGAACGAACACACTGTCGTATGGCAGGAATCCAGTACTTTTGTCTTATCTGCGTGGCCGTTGTGTTTGTCCCGGCGTGTAACTGATTTTCATGGGAATCCTGCACTATTAGATTCGTGAGTTTATGCTGTCTTGGTAAAAGGTATGGGAATCTGGTGACGTCAGCAACAGATGCCTTGTGAATACGGCCGCCGCATCAAATAATCCCTGTATTGTCTACGAACAACCTCAGCTGTCTTACAAGAGGATGTCGATTGGGAGTCTTAGATTTCAAACTTGTTATTTCCTCAACAAATGATGACCCCTGGCAGGCTAACAACCATCTTTGTTCGGCGACTTCAATTTCCGTCGATGTTAATACGCCAGTGATTTTTGTACTTGATTGTCTACAGTTTGAAATAAATCGACGTACATAGGCTGTGACGCGAAGCAAAGTTGAATATTTGCTATACTTCTCTATGATTATCACTTTTTCCATTCCTTCTTGTGATTGACAGCTCAAGTGAATTGAACGTCCTTGCTGACTGGTGTTTGTTGTCTTCTTCTAGAGGCAAAGGGTCACATGGTTGTCGTTTCCATACTGGCCATTTATCCTTACGCGTGATCCAAGATGGTCCGTTGTTCCAGAGTGTGTTGTTTGTAAACTGTGATGCAGGGATGCCGCGGGTTAGAAGGTCGGCGGGGTTGTCGTCAGGTTGACAATATTTCCATGTATAGTCTTCTGTCAGCAAATGTATTTCTTGAACTCTGTTTTTCACAAATCGATTGAATGGCTCCGATGTTGACAACCAATTTAATACAATTTGGCTGTCTGACCAGAGTGTTATATCGCAAATATTGAGGGCTTTCCGCAAGTGTGTCGCGAGTCGAGCACCAATCAAAGCGGCCATCAGTTCAAGTTGCGGTAGAGTCATTTTTCTTTACTGGTGCAATTCTGTTTTTCGCCATAGCAAGGCTGGCTTCCGTTTCGCTGATAATGTACGCTGCTGCCCCGTATGATCGATTACTAGCATCAACGAAAACATGGAATCACATCTTGGAACTTGAACTGCAGTACTGCCTTGAAAATGAAAAGTTGGTGACAGTATACAATGGAAGCGGCACATCCCGATCGACCTTGTCTCTCCAAAGTTTTTGAAGCAGAAGCATGGCTCTCACAGTTACAGGACTTAATAACCCAAGTGGATCGTAGATCTGTGATGAGTATTGTAGGATATCTTGCTTGGTCAACTTGTGCAACGTTGGTATTTCACGATGCATGAATGACATGGTATCTTCTCCCGGTGTCCAGCGCATGCCAAGTACTTTTGTCACCTCATCTGCATCGAGCACACCTTCTGTTGTGGCGATTTCTATTAGGGTTTTACTGTTGGATGTCCACGACAGCAGATTCAAACTGGCCCTATTCATCAAAGCTCGGGCATTTCGGAAGTAGTTGACAAGTTCAGATTGTTGACTAAAGCTCGATAGGACATTGTCAACATAAAAATCTTCTCTCAAAGTGTGTGATGCAGGATTGGTCTTGTTCTCGTCTAGATGTTTGAGAAGTGTCGCTTTCAGTATGAAGGGTGATCACGTCGCGCCAAATAATACAGTTTTGAAGCGGTAGCTGCTTAAAGGGGACTCTGGATCGCTCGGGTTACTCAACCACAGGAATCGTGTAGCATCGCAATCATTTTCATGCAAGCCCACATGCAAAAACGCTTTTTCGATATCTGTGCTGACTGCATATCTATGTAGGCGAAATCGCAGTAAAATTGATGTCAAGTTGTTGAGTACAGGAGGTGTTGACTCTAGGCAGTCATTAAGGCTCGGCTGGTCGGGGGACTGTTTACAGCTGCAATCGTAAACAATACAAATGGGCGTTGTTGAAGACTCTTTCATGACTGGGTGGTGAGGAATGTAATGAACGATTGAAGAAGATGGTGCGCTTTCGTCTATTTGTTCAATAAATCCTCTTTCCTGTTGTTCGGCAATGATGTCGCTATATTTCTGAAGCATTTCTGGTTTCCGGCTTAACCTTCAAATCGTACTCTCTGTTCTTTCTTTAGCTACGTAGTAGTTTGATGGTAATGGCTCATGGTCATTTTTCCACGGTAGAGACGCTGTGTATTGGTTATCAGAGTATTTGATGGACGTCTGTTGATAAGTATTTAAGCGGTCTCGTTTTCTCTGGCTCATCTATTGGTGGAATGATCCCCAGGCTTTCTAAAGACCAAAATCGTTCAAGTAAACTTGCTTCGTTTGCACGCGAAGTAATTACGTTGAAAACGTGACAAACTTTTTTCGCCTGCGTCGACTGATCCAGATAACAGGTATCCTATTTTCGACCTTACTGCAGTAGGGACCTTTCCTCGAATTACTTTGTCTTTGATTATGTACCAGTAGTGGTCAGCGCCTATCAGCAATGAAATGTGGAAATCTTCACGTTCAGTTACTGAATGGGAAAGTTTCAACTTTCTGAGATAGGGCAAACATTCAGCCGTGTGATGACAACGCGTGCTGATCTGGGTAGATATGATTGGAACAATCAGCACATTAATCAGTATACGCTCCTTCCGGTCAGAGATCAGATTGATGGTAGCTGTTTCCAAGTGCAAAATCCGATCTTTCTTGTCGCTGAAAGCTGCCAGTTGAATGGTCTCCGTTCCATTTTGCTTCACTTCAAGTTCACGTGCAAGCGCTTCAGAAATGAACGAATTGTGTGCTCCTTCATCGAACAGTATGCATGCGTCGACCAGAGTACACAGAACTAATTGCTGTCTTCAAAAGAACGCCCTGTTTATGTCTCTGTGATGATGAATGGAGAACAGCTGTTTCCGGTCTGGTTGGCAACACTTCCGGTTCTTGCCTGTGTTTCTGGGCATTCAAGTTATTGCATATACTCATTTGGTATTTTTTCTTACACACTTGACAACGTTTTCGAGATGTGCACTTTGAAACCTGATGTAGTCCGAGACAGTTAAAATAGAGTCGCTTCTGTTTCACTTGTTCATATCTTGATTTAATGTCAGGAACACTCACACAGTCCTGATGTTTATGATTTCCACCACAGAACACACATTTCACATCATAAGAAATCGAAGTTTGACTTACGTTTTGATGTCTTTGGCGTTAATCATTCGGGTTTGACCCAGCGTAGAATGATGCTGTGCTGATAAACTCCGTCATTTCCTGTATATTACACGCACTTCCAGCCTCCATGATATTCAGTTTCCGATTCAATGCGTGTCGTAGATCTCCCAATTGCCAGTTTAAATCTCCGTGTTCTCTTGCAAGACTCTTTCTTACTTCCGACGGCATCTTATCTAAAATGACTGATACCAAAAGACTTCCGTATCCGTCTTGATGCTGACCTAGTGACTCGAGGCCTCGTATGTAAGTTTCCATTTTGTCATGAAAGTTACGCATGCTATTCAACGTGTTGCACGGAGCCGGTAACTGGATCAGCGCTTGCATATTGGCGTGTACAATGCGATGCGGGCTACCAAATTGCTCCTGATTCAAAGCAATCCCAAAACGTCTGCCATTTCAGTATGTCTCCGTCAAATGAAGGTAATGTTAATTTAGGGAGTCCTATGCGAATGTAAGTCATTACTTACAACACTGCTGGTCGCCGGAAGAGTGTTCGCGTTAATCTGTGTCCCAGCGGAAGTTGACTGACTGAACCGCGGACGAAGCTGCTCCGTTGACTGGCTGAACCACGGACAAGGCTGCTCCTCTTGTTGGTTATTCTCTTGGATCGATGCTGTTTCTCGTAGCGATAACGGCGGAGGTGCTTGTACTTTAGGCTGAGTCTGTTGTCCAAGGATGGCTTTAAATTTTCGAAATTTGATTTCGATGTCAATAGTGTATTGTTCCGTCGTTAGCATCTCTTCTTGAATACCGTCGACTTCTGTTTTAGAGAGGATCTTCTCATTGATTGATTCTAAAATCTTCATTTTCGTCTCCAATGCTTCCAGAATGGTAGAAAACTCTATCAGCGTCGAAGCCGACTTCGCATCTTCAATATTCTGCAAATGATGCTGAATTTCTCCTCGGTGTCGTTCTCGAATCGAATGTTATTTTTGAAGATTCACTGTATTGTTTTGTCACGGCACCAATTTTAATGTAGTAGTGGTACTTCGCTTATGAACTAGAACATGTCTGTTTGGTTCGATCCTTTTAATAAGGTCTGATAAAAGTAAACAACAATTATGATGATGACGTCAACGTAAAACATACATAATTGCGGCAAAATACGTTGACGTCGCAAATACTTAACACAGGGAAAACCTGGAAAAAGACTTTTTCCAGTCAGGGAAAAGTCAGGCAATTTGGGAAAAGTTCCTGAAATTAGGGAAAAATCAGGGAATTTTGTTTGCTCAGACTTTCCCAACTTGTGTTGAAAAGTCCATACAATTAAAACAGCAAATCGATTCCTCTGCATGGATATGGTGGCTTTGTAGTAAACATGTAGCTTGTGTATAAATAAATAAATACCTATATAATACATGTCATTGTCTGCAAATGCTATTTATTAAGGTGTCTAAAACAAGAAATAGGTCGAAATTATTATCCTGGAATTTGTATTCTCTATCAGACAGGGTTCGACATTAACTTTTTTTACAGCCAGACCATCGGACCAGCTCCTCTTAAAATGTACTAGCCCGAATATGACGTCTACTAGACCATAAATGACATAACAAATAAACACAATTGTGTCGTGTGACTGTTTAATCAATTATTTATCAGTAAATAATTAGTGAACACAAGAAAGTCATTTTGATGCAAAGAGTAAAAAATAAAATAAAACTATTTAACAACATAAATTGTTTGTTATAATTTCACTGTTTATCACCAGTCAAATAAATGATGTCTGTACAGCAGGTGACATTTATTCAAGGTCATCAAATTCTGGCCTCCTTGACCGCTGTGCTCCATGCAACCACAGCTCCAAGGCCCTTTTTCCAGCATAATCTGTGTCAGTTTTACCGTCGGATTCTTCTTTATTAACTTATTTGTCGGATGAAAATTCAATCTTGAACAAAGCCATTCTTTAAATAACATTCTCTCGTCTGCTACGCCAAAATGTTTACATTGATGATACCGATTGTCAATAGAAGTCGTAAAAACATGATGTAAAGTTCTAAGACACTTCAGAAAATCATTAATATTCATGACAACTTGACCAATGGAAACAAGCAATTTCTGTGGGAAGCTCTCCTTCGCGTCTAAAAATAGCGATGAAGCATGTGAATTCTCCGCGTTTATTTATATACGCTAGTTTTGTTCTGATGTAAATAACGGATACGAGAGTTATTTTACACATTAAAAGAAAAAGGTTTTCGGTTAGGTATAGTTATATGAATCAGTATATATTTGTTATGTACGACCAGTCGGACAAGCAAGCCCACAGCTTTACTAGCCCGACCTCCGATCTTACTAGACAATGTCTGTCGGACGTGCCTTAGTGTCGAACCCTGTCAGAGAAAAATCAGGGAATAATCAGGGAATTTTGTTCATACAAAAAGCTGGGAACCCTGAATCAAAGCAGTACAGTAGGGGGCATTGTGTCTAACACACAGCTTTTGTTATGGCTTATGCATTAGACTGACCAGGGACCACGCCTTTCCCTTTTTTTATTTTTCGTTTTAAGGAATTCTCTTCTTAGCAATAATCCAGGTTAAACGGAAACCCTTTTTTTCCATAGCGCAGTTCATTTCAATGTTTAAACTAACCAAAAATCCCTTGATACATTATAATCCCCCCCCCCACTCTGCATGATACTTGGGAAGAAAAGAAGACACCTATCTATTATTTGTTAGCAGGTTGTAGGTCAAGGTAACGAGGGCTTGTAACATGAAATTCAATAGGTACATAGTCAGTTTGAGTTCCACTAACCACTTATACCCAGAATAACCATTCTTTTAGTAGAAGCTTCATACCAATAAAACCCCATTTAAAAATTTGGCCACTGAACACTCTTAATATATTTAAGTTCTGTCATGCGTTAAGTCATTAATCACTTTATGACATCGTGTTTGCAAAACTCCTGTTTCACCCAGTTTTATTATCCCCACCATCGGCAGAGGGATATTGTTTTGGCGTTGTCTGTCCGTCCGTCTGTCCGTCCATCCGGAGCCATATCTTTGAAGTGCTTTGGTGTATTTCATTGAAACTTGGTATGAGTATATATATGGATAATAGAATGATGCATGCCAAATGGCATTGTACACCATCTGTTAATAACAGAGTAATGGCCCTTTGTATCTTGCAAAAATGTTTTTTGTGTGTCCTGAGCCATATCTTGGAAGTGCTTTGGCGGATTTCATTGAAACTTGGTACGAGTGTCCAGAAGCATATTGGCGGGGGATATCAATTCAACGAATTTGCTTGTTACACATGGTTTGACTTTTATTGCTGGCTGATTTTTGACTTGGTGTATTGAAATTATTGAAATTCATATACGCTTGGGAAGGAAGCAAACATGTTTTACAAACACAACTTGTTTTTTTGAATGTATATGCACATGCATTTTTCACAAGTTTTGTCGTACCTGTTTTGGCATGATTGCCATAAAAGTTATTGGACTTGTATCCAGTGTAAAAAAGAAGCATGAGGCTTAATGTGCAGACAATAACTAAACTCTGCCATCTAAATGAAATCAGGAAACTGTTATCACTCAAAAAAGACAGGAAATATTAGATTTTGTGAACAAGTGCTCTTAATATACTTTGGTGCTGCCCCATCACTGACAATGCCGTTGTCATAAAACATATAGTGTTAACTAAACAGACTCTGCAAAGAAGCATGCAACTGTTCTTAAACCCTTTACCACTTAGACACACAGTTTTAAGAATTTAATAATACAGTCCGACCTGCCCGAGCGACCGCCTGTTAAAAGCAACCAACAGTCAATAACGACCACACCAATTTCCTCCCGAACGATTTCACTATATATTGAACCTGCAAATAAAGCCCACCTGCGAACAAAGACCAAAGACCGCCCTTTTACATTCCCAAAAGTCCATTTTGATAGCTTACAACAACCACTGCAATCATGGAAATCAACGATTTCGCAACTTTAAAAAAACAAAATGGCTGCCATGTTGCTATGAAGTCACGTGATACACATCTTACCAGTGGACTCGTCGGTCGCTATGGAGATATTGGCAAGTGACAGTTAATTGCACTTGATAGCAGTTGTTTGTTTATTTAACACGCATTGCTAATTGGTAGTCGCCTGCTCTTTTATGCATTTGACAGTTTGTCAAAAGTGTAAAAAATTGCCTTTGTATTTAAGTGACTCGCGATTAATTTACTCATTGCCGAAAATATAAAAGACAGGTTTGGGGCTTTCATCAACTCATTGCGGAAATTAACGGTTTCATATCAATTACGATGCCTTAAATACAAACATTTTGATGGTCATTCCCTACTTAAATTTCTCCGTAAAAAGACGTTCATAGATTGTATGTAGATAAGTAAATTGTCAGTTCAAGTTAACCATCATGGCTTCCAAGCGTAAGTTCTTGACGTTGGAAGAACGCGTTAAGGTCATTAGTTTGTTAGGTAAAGGACACAGTTGAAGACAAGTGGCTAGTGATCTTGGTGTAGGCAAAAATCAAATCCAAAACATTCTGAATTGCATGTGTATATACTTGTATGTCAATAGTTATTTATACATGTATATGATTAATGAAATATATAATAAAAACATAAGCGAATGGAAACAATAAATATAAAAACAAAACTGTGTATTCAATCCTTTATTTCATTATACACTGCATAAGTTTTCGAACATTTAAACAAAAGAGCACATACATAAATACGGTACCTGTTAAAAAACTACTAGCATATTTTGCAAAGTTTCAATCCACCCTGGGAATAAAGACCACCTGTGAACAAAGACCACATCAACAAAATCCCTTGAATGGTCTTTATTGACAGGTTAGACTGTACCTTTAAATTCTTCACTTTTCTGACTATATTAGAGTCTTAAAGGCTTCGTTTCCTACTCTAAGTTACTGATGAGAAGCAAACAGCATAAAACCCGAACAGACTGCAAGTTACGTACAGGCTCTACTGGTTTTATGCTGGTTGCATATAGCCGTTTTCACTTTGCTTCTGGGTGGAAAAGGGTTAAATCCAAGGGTTGTATTTCAGCTAAAAAATAAGTAGCAATCTTATCAATGCCCTTTAACATCATCATATCATGTAAAGATTATTTAAAGCATTGTTTACATGAAATAATCTTATTCACTCAACACAAACTTATTAAAAGCAAATTTTACTGACAACATTTTTTAATTAAATCCCCAAGATGCCTTAGCCCTGAAATTTGTTAGAAAAATATTTATTTGAACAAAATTAGAGCAAAACAATAAAATTTGCTTTTTAAATCAGCCTCTTTGTTTAGGCGTTCTCGTATGGCTGGCCCCATGCCGGTGTCAGACATGCGTGGCCTGGAGACGTGGGAGGACTTCCTGAACGTACAGTCTGAGGAGTACAAAGACGCCCACGGCAGCCTGCACTTCCAGATTGGCATCATAAGCAAGTTCATGCGCTGGTACAGGTTTGGGCCCCTTTTCATTAATAAAGTCTTAATTGTGTTTGCCCTAGTACAATGCTGATTTAAGTTTGTTTGCTCAACAAGCAAAGTCTTAATAATAGACTTTATAATGATTTGGGTTGAATTTAATAAAAGAAATTTTAATAAAGGTTATGCTGGTATAAGTCTCAGCTGTTCTGCTTAACAATCCCAGTCTTAATCAAATTTGGGGTAGTAGTCATGAAGTCATAAACGAAATCTTAAGTTAAGTTTGGCTGGTACAGGGCTCATATTCACACAACGAGTGACTTAAGACTTAAGTCTAAGAATTACGAATATATTTTAATTGATATATTGAAGAATTGCTTGAGTATTGAGTCAAACTTGGCATTAAACACCTGTATCAATATAATACTTCATCTAGAACATTTTGCTAATGACATAATTGCCAATGGATGCCTGTATATATTCAAACACTGAACGCATTTTTCTTGGTTTCAAGTCTACTATTTTATTCTTAAGTCTAAAAATGGGTTGGTAAACACGAGTCCTGGTCTTAGCCCCTTACTCAGCAACCCCAGTCTTAGTTTTTAGTAAGTATTAGGGTCAAGAGTCATAAAGTCATAAAAAAAGTTAAGTACGGCCAGGGTCAGGGTCCTGTATTTAATAACTCCAGTCTTAGTGTTTGACTAAGTAAGAAGTGTGACCAGTTGTGATAGTCATTATTAAAGCTGTGCTGGTACATGTCTGAGCTTACTTTACTCAACAAGCCCAGTCGTTTTCTTCGATAGAGTAAGGATTGGGGTCATTATTCTGAAGTAGTAAGGGAAATCTTAACCCATTTATGCCTAGCTTCTAAAAAAAAAAGCCTTGGCAAACAACATAGACCCAGATGAGACGCCTCATGATGCGGCGTCTCATCAGGGTCTGCGCTGTTTGCTTAAAGGAATTTCTGTAAGAAATATTCTAAAAATAGAAATAAACATACAAGACATCCCTAATTTTGGAAATTAATTGATCCAATTTAGAAGGATGGGAGAGTCCACTAGGCATAAATGGGTTAACTTTGTCTAATATTCTTATTATAGAAATAAATAAACAAGACATCCATAATTTTGAAAATAGATTGATCCAATTTAGAAGGATGGGAGAGTCCACCAGGCATGAATGTTTTAAGATAGGTTGGTCTGGTACATGGCTGAGCTCCTTTACTCAACAACCCCAGTCTTGCTGTATAAGGATTGGGGTCAATAGTCATAAAGTCATGAAGTGAAATCTGCAGGCTGTGTATGTTGTCAGGAGGGCCAGTGTGCTGCCTAGTCATGCCCAGACCTCGACCGGGCCTCAGATCCCTGACCGGGCCACTATTCTGGAGATGTTAGAGTCTCAGGGTGCTGAGAGAGACAGAGAGCACAGCAAGGGTGAGGCAATAGACTTAACCATTTACCACTCAGAGTGCTCACTGTGCAGTCCCCACAGGCTCATCAGGGACGACACTTGCCATCTAAACTGGATTTACGCTAAGAAGAGACTTCCTTTAAACAAAAAATACCATAAAAGCTGAAAATGTCGTACCTGATAAGCCTGTGCAGACGGCACAAGATAATCTGTGACGAAACTTTGTGCACATGCATGAAGCCCCTTTTTCTCGGAACAACCCATGTGTATTTCACCCAAACGATTCTCTCCTAAAATAAGATGAATCAGTACAAATAACATAACAAGAGGGCCATGATGGCCCTGAATCGCTCACATGACTCATTAAGATCAGATGAAAACTATGACCTCTATTGTCTACACAATGTTTTTCTATGATTTGACCTAGTGACCTAGTTCCTGACTCTAGATGACCCAAATACAATCCCAATCTAGATTTCATCAAGATAAACATTCTGACCACAGTTCATAAATATTGGATGAAAACTGTGACCTCTATTGTCAAAACAAGGTTTTTCTATTTATTTGACCTAGATTTTTACCCCAGATGACCCAAATACAATCCCACCCAGATTTCATCAAGAATACTGACCAAATTTCATAAAGGTTGGATGAAAACTGTGATCTCTAATGTCTACACAAGGTTTTTCTATTATTTGACCTAGTGACCTAGTTTTTGACCCCAGATGACCCAAATATAATCCCAACCCAGATTTCATCAAGATAAACATTCTGACCAAATTTCATAAAGATTGGATGAAAACTGTGACCTCTATTGTCTACAGAAGGTTGTTCTATTATTTGACCTAGACCCTTTTTTGACCCCAGATGACCCAAATACAATCCCAAACTGGATTTCATCAAGATAAACATTTTGACCAAATTTCATCAAGATTGGATGCAAACTGCGACCTCTACTGTCTACACAAACAAATGGTTGACGGACGGACGCACGGACACACGCAGGCACGCACAACGGACGCCGGACATCACACGATCACATAAGCTCACCGTGTCACTTCATGACAGGTGACCTAAAAATATGTGTCGGAGATAAACATGAACAGTTGTGGTTAAAATCCCATAGAAACAAGGGCTGTTTGTAAAACATGCATGCCCCCCTATATGGGCTATAAGTTGTAGTAGCAGCAATTGTGTGAATACGTTTTTTGTCACTGTGAATTGTGGTGGTTGTGTGGTGGATGGTGGTGTGGTCGGTCGTGGTGGTTGTAGTATGTAGTCAGTAGTAGTAGTAGTAGTCATGTAGTAGTAGTAGTTAGTAGTAGTAGTAGTAGTGTAGTAATAGTAGTTGTAGTAGTAGTAGTAGTAAGTAGTAGTAATAGTCGTCAGTAGTAGTAGTTAGAAGTAGTAGAAGTAGTAGTAAGTAGTAGAAGTAGTAGTAGTAGTAGTAGAGTAGTAGTAGAGTTAGTAGTAGTAGTAGTAGTAGAAGTAGTAGTATAGTAGTAGTAGTAGTGGTAGAAGTAGTAGTAGTAGTAGTATGAGTAGTCGTAGGGTAAAAGTAGTGTAGTAGTGGCAGTAGTAGAAGAAGTAGTCTAGTGACATGGTGGTGGTGGTGTGGTGGTGGTGGTTGTGGCGGTGGCGTTGGTGGTGGTGGTGGTGTGGGTAGTAGTAGTAGTAGTAGTACTAGTAGTAGTATAGTAGTAGAAGAGTAGTAGTAGTAGTAGTAGTAGTAGTAGTAGTAGTAGTAGTAGTAGTAGTAGTAGTAGTAGTAGTAGTAGTGGTAGTAGTAGTAATAGAAGTAGTAGTAGTAGTAGTAGTAGTAGAAGTAGTAGTAGTAGTAGTAGTAGTAGTAGTAGTAGTAGTAGTAGTAGTAGCAGTAGCAGAAGCAGTAGCAACATTACAAGACCAATACTTAAGAATGATCAAATGGGAAAAGGTAACCTAGCACTGGCAGTAAATATGGGGCTCATTTACAGGTCAGATTTGGAATCTCTGCTGTAAAATGAGATTTTGAATGAATTAAAGGGAGGCAAATCTGTAATAAAAGAACATGCATAAACCGTAGTTGTTTCCCTTGTTTGAACCATGCTAAATCCTTACAAGTTTGGAAAGAATTGGATGAAAAATTTGGACTTTATTGCATAAACACCATTTTCTCAATTCAAGGGGAGGAAATTCTGTACTTCATGGACCAATAATGCTAATTTTTTGTAGGGTTCGTGTCCTCATTGATATAAAGACACTGTGCAAATTTGGAAAGGATTGGACAAAAAATGTGGAAGATTTTTGAAAGTTTTCACAAAATAGGCAAAAACGAATAAACTTGCAAAGTTCAACGAGCTCCTGCGGCCATGTTTTTTGACGAATCAAATTTCTTTGAACAACTTTTTCAGGGGAGCCTTCAAAGGTCATCCCTGTGAAAAAATTTTGAAAATCTGATGAGCTGTTTCTGACAAGAAGATTTTTTAAGGTTTTTACCATATATGGTCATGGCGGCCATCTTGGTTATGTGATCAAATTTTTTTAAACAATTTTTTTTGTCCCATGACCTAGGGATGCTCCACATGAAATTTAGTTGAAATTGGCTCAATGGTTTAGTAGAAGAAGAAGTTTACAAATTGTTTACAGACAGACGGACGGACGCCGGACGCTGAGTGATCACAATAGCTCACCCCGAGCTATCGCTCAGGTGAGCTAAAAACATGTAGGAAAGTTCATATATACATTTGTCTGAGGTTACTGTAAATCATTATCTAGGTTTTATGATTGAATAATGAAGGTTAAACAATTCTTGCACTGCTGGGACATTGACACAATTTGTTGTTTTGATAAAGCAAATATCAACTGAGCACCTGTGACTGTAAGAATTAAAACAAGAGCACCGCCTTGCGGGTGCAGACCGCTCATCTATTTTCTTTTTTAAAGGTGAAGGGACTCTCATTTTCAATCACAAAGGAGGGAGGGGTGGAGTGAAGAGCGGTGCATTGTGTGGGGGTGTGGACATTTATTACATTTTCTTCCAAAAATGCGAAAAAAAGGGTAAAAAAATCGGGGGGGGGGTTGGGGGGGGTGGGGGGGGGATTCTTGGGTGCGATGGTTGGACGGTATTTCAAACATAAAATAATAAAAATAAATATTTGTGTTTTTTAACCGTTTCATAAAAAAATTGGGGGGGGGGGGAGGTGGGGGGCTATAGTGTGAGGGTGTGGTGGTAATTTGTGAGATGATCTTAAAAAAAAAAAAAAAAAAATAAGGGGGGGGGATTAGGGTGGGGGGAGGGGGGGGGGGTGGGGGGGGGATTCTTGGGTGCGATGGATGGACGGTATTTCAAACATAAAATAATCAAAATAAATAGTTTTGTTTTTTAACCGTTTAAAAAAAAATGGGGAGGGGGTGAGGGGGGTATAGTGTGAGGGTGTGGTGGTCATTTGTGAGATGATCTTAAAAAAAAAAAAAAAAAAAAATACGGGGGGGGGGGGCACGGGCGATGGTTTGGGTGGAGTCTATTGTGGTATGTCAAGTAAGAGTAGTTTTGTCAAAGTATCAATCAAATCTAATCATAAATAAAGAAGTTATGGCAATTTTAGAGAAATTTAATAATTTGACCTTGAGAGTCAAGGTCATTCAAAGGTCAAGGTAAAATTCAACTTGCCAGGTACAGTAACCTCATGATAGCATGAAAGTATTTGAAGTTTGAAAGCAATAGCCTTGATACTTTAGAAGTAAAGTGGATCGAAACACAAAATTTAACCATATATTCAAAGTTACTAAGTCAAAAAAGGGCCATAATTCCGTAAAAATGACATCCAGAGTTATGCAACTTGTCCTTTTACTGTACCCTTATGATAGTTTGCGAGTGTTCCAAGTATGAAAGCAATATCTATGATACTTTAGGGGTAAAGTGGACCAATACACAAAACTTAACCAAACTTTCAATTTTCTAAGTATAAAGGGCCCATAATTCCGTCCAAATGCCAGTCAGAGTTACATAACTTTGCCTGCACAGTCCCCTTACGGTAGTTAGTAAGTGTTGCAAGTATGAAAGCAATAGCTTTGATACTTAAGGAATAAAATGGACCTTAACACAAAACTTAACCAAAATTTTCAATTTTCTAAGTATAAAAAGGGCACATAATTCTGTACAAATGCACGCCAGAGTTATCTAACTTTGCCTGCCCAGTCCCCTCATGATAGTAAGTAAGTGTACCAAGTTTGAATGCAATAGCATTGATACTTTCTGAAAAAAGTGGACCTAAACGCAAAACTTAACCAAAATTTTCAATTTTCTAAGTATAAAAAGGGCACATAATTCAGTCAAAATGCACGCCAGAGTTATCTAACTTTGCCTGCCCAGTCCCCTCATGATAGTAAGTAAGTGTACCAAGTTTGAATGCAATAGCATTGATACTTTCTGAGAAAAGTGGACCTAAACGCAAAACTTAACCGGACGCAGACGCCGACGCCAAGGTGATGACAATAGCTCATAATTTTTTTTCAAAAAATAGATGAGCTAAAAACAAACAAATTCATACTTTATTTTTAATAATGTGTTTGGCGCGAAATAGATGTTTGCAAATTCAATATAAAAAAATATACCCAAATTGATGATTCCACAAATTTTCATGTCAATTACATTAAATCAACATAATTTCTGTAAAGTTTTGATACTTATATTTAGTTATAAAAACAAGAGGGCCATGATGGCCCTGAATTGCTCACCTGTCTAACCAAATACAATCCCAACCTAGATTTCATCAAGATAAACATTCTGACCAAATTTCATAAAGATTAGATGAAAACTGTGACCTCTATTGTCTACACAAGGTTTTTCTATTATTTGACCTAGTTTTTGACCCCAGGTGACCCAAATACAATCCCAACCCAGATTTCATCAAGATAAACATTCTGATCAAATTTTATAAAGATTGGATGAAAACTGTGACCTCTATTGTCTACACAAGGTTTTTCTGTTATTTGACCTAGTGACCTAGTTTTTGACCCCAGATGACCCAAATACAATCCCAACCCAGATTTCATAAAGATAAACATTCTGACAAATTTCATAAAGATTGGATTAAAACTGTGACCTCTATTGTCTATACAAGGGTTTTCTATTATTTGACCTAGTGACCTAGTTTTTTACCTAGTGACCTATTCTTTTACCCCAGATGACCCAAATACAATCCCAACCCAGATTTCATCAAGATAAACATTCTGACCAAATTTCATCAAGATCGGATGAAAACTGTGACCTCTTCTTTCTACACAAACAAATTGTTGACGGTTTTCTATTATTTGACCTAGTGACCTAGTTTTTGACCTCAGATGACCCAAATACAATCCCAACCCAGATTTCATCAAAATAAACATTTTGACCAAATTTTTATAAAGATTGGATGAAAACTGCGACCTTTGTTGTCTACACAAGGTTTTTCTATTATTTGACCTAGTTTTTGACCTAGTGACCTAGTTTTTGACCCGAGATGACCCAAATACAATCTCAACCCAGATTTTATCAAGATAAACATTCTGACCAAATTTCATTAAGATTGGGTAAAAACTGTGACCTCTACTGTCTACACAAGGTTTTTTATATTATTTGACCTAGTTTTTGACCTAGTGACCTAGTTTTTGACCCCAGATGACCCAAGTACAATCTCAACCCAAGTTTATCAAGATAAACATTCTGACCAAATTTCATACAGATTGGATGAAAACTGTGACCTCTACTGTCTACACAATGTTTTTTTCTATTATTTGACCTAGTTTTTGACCTAGTGACCTAGTTTTTGATTTCAGATGACCCAAATACAATCCCAACCCAGATTTCATCAAGATTAACATTCTGACCAAATTTCATAAAGATTGGATGAAAACTGCGACCTCTATTGTCTACACAAGGTTTTTCTATTATTTGACCTATTATGTGACCTAGTTTTTGACCTAGTGACCTAGTTTTTGACCCCAGATGACTCAAATACAATTCCAACCCAGATTTTATCAACATAAACATTCTGACCAAATTTCATAAAGATTGGATGAAAACTGTGACCTCTACTGTCTACACAAACAAATTGTTGACGGACGCACTCACACACGCACGCACGCACATACGGACGCCGGACATCACACGGTCACATAAGCTAACCATGTCACTTTGTGACAGGTGAGCTAAAAATATTGAAATCTTTCAAGATTTGTTTCCACTGTTTACAAGATGAGGTGAAGCCGTCCCTGGCAGCCTTGCATGGCCCCAGCCACCCCACTGAGAAGAAGAAACTGCCCATCTGGCAGCAGGTCGCGCAGGAGAAGTCTGTCTTCACAAACATACAAAATAAGTATGTCATAGTGGTGATCACAATACGCACAATCACACAGGCCCACTTTGGGATTCTTCAGGTTCTTGGTTTCATATAGGCAGGTTTGAAACATTAACCCATTTATGCCTAGGGTCTAGAAAAAAAAGCCTTGGCAAACAGCGTAGACCCAAATGATACGCCGCATGATGCGATGTCTCATCAGGGTCTGCGCTGTTTGCTTAAAGAAATTTCTGTAAGAAATATTCTAAAAATAGAAATAAACATACTAGACATCCTTTATTTTGGAAATTAATTGATCCAATTTAGAAGGATGGGAGAGTCCACTAGACATAAATGGGTTAACTTTGTCTATAGCAATAAAACAAGAATTTCGTCTTGCTCAGCTATTTACTGCTTATTTCGCCTTATCGGTAATTTCAGCCTCTTTTCCTGTATGTTTGATTAACTTATAAATTGGCATGATAAATTGTGATACATTGTATATTGTTTGTTTTAATATTTTAGTTGCAAATCAATCCAGCATGTTATAACATAAATTGGTATGAGTGGACACCGCCTACCTCTGTTCCTTAAATCAATATTGGACAACTCAAGGAGTCGAATTGTGTTGTTGTTCTTTATACAAATACTCCCATACTTAATTGCTATACAAATACTGACTCAATTTAGATGTCATTTCAAACATGTATTTCAGAGATAAAACTTTAAATCCCGACACAACCATCCTGAGGTTCAAGAAAAACATGAACAAATTACGGAAAAACCTGGAAAAGGAGAACACAGCTGAGATTGAAAAAATGGTCAGGTAGGGGACGTGATGTGACTTCAGATGTTGAGGCATCTGTTTGTTGTTTGAGATTTCTTATTATACATGACTCAAAACTAAGCTTAAAGGGTAATGATACTAATGAAGCTTTTAAGTTACATACTTTAGTAGTAAAATGGTTAACACATTTTAGCTCAACTTAACAAAATGTTCACATGGCAAGATTTTGTGATTGCTTTTTATAATGTCCGTTATAGTTTGTATGTCATGTTTCATTAATATTAATGCCTTTTGAACACTCAAGAGGCTGTCTTTATTGACTACTGTTCATGAAACATGGTCAGAACATGTGTCTCAATTACATCTATGCTGTGTTCAAACTGGGTCATGTTGGGTCAAAAACTTGGTCAGTAGGTCATACGAAAGAAAAAGCTTGTTGAAAATCTAGAGGCCACATTTATTGCCCAATCTTCATTAAACTTGGTCAGAATATTTGTTCCAATAATATCATGGCCAGGTTGAAAACTTGGTCACCTGGTGTAACAAACTGAGTCTCTTGATCAAATTAATTTAAAAGCTAATGAACACTCTTGAGGCCAGATTTATTGCACAAGCTTCGTGAAACTTGGATTAAAATATTTTTCCCAATAAGATATTGCATGAGTTTAAAACTAGGTCACTTGGTCAAACAAGAGGACAAATTTGTGAACACTCTAGAAGTGACATCTGTTTGTGCATGAAACTTGCTCTGAACATTTGTTGCAACAATTGTTTAGACCAGCAATATGTGTTTCCGGTCTATTGAAACAAATATTGCAGCCATAAGGCCGGACAATTTCCCTTATGCAGCTCTAGTAAAACTATTTGAACACTCTCGAAGTCACAGTTTGACCCACTCATTGTGAACTTTCTCAGAACAATTTTTTTTTTCAAGTTTTGAGTCCAAAAAAAATGTTGTTTGTTCAGAAACATGGCTGCGAGGTAATGGAGCAGTTCCCTTATTTGTCTATTTTGAAAGCTACCTTCTCAGAGCAGTTGCTTATGTTCCCAAGTAAGCGCCTTATGGCCGTTAACCCTCACGTTTTTTTATTCTTTTTATATGCTGTTACAGCATTAGATTCCTTAACATTCATCATAGCTGACATATTTAGTAAAAAAATATCATCAATGAAGAATTTCAACAATTTCGCTCTTAGTATATTGAAACCTTTGTGTAATACCATCAACTTTCCAAAAAGCTAGGACTTTATATCGATACCCAATTGTTAACTGAAACTTTACCATTTCACCTTTCCATGACTAACACTGGCCCTTCAAAATTGTAATCACTTAAAGAGATAAGTTTATGTCTGGAAAATAAGCAACGATTGTTTTAAATATTTGAAATATAACTTTAGAGTGACAGTTTTTCTTAAAGAGTACCTTAATGGTTCATTAAAGTGTCGTTTGGGAAAATGGATGGCTAAGTTAATTTTAATTATTTGCATCATTTATCAAACTTGAAAATATTATGCAAGTAATGAAATATCAGGATGCTCAGTGTAAGATGTGGCACATATTTGTTATGGCACTCATAATTGTGTTTTTTGAAACCTAAGCTCGCCGGCATCAAAAGACTTGAGCTTATTGGAATTCTAGAATCTTCTGGGTAGAACTAGTACTTGGTATTTATTGGGGGCAATCTAAAGAATGCTCCCACAATGGGGATCACACTTCCCGGTGGCTAGTCGGACACCATTTCCATTACACCTTGGCAACCTTTAAATGTTTTGCTCTGTAATTTTTAAGATGGAATAAAATAACTGCCTAATCAGGAACCTCTAATCGATTTCAGGGAGCGTGTGGCAAACTTCCGTCTAAAGTTCAGCACGTTGAACTCGGAGGAACGCAGCTGTATCTTTGAGGAGCAGATGCTGAGAATACAGGAGGTCAAGGATAATGTGAACAAGACACACCTGGAGAACTTTGATGTCCAGCCATCCAAGTGGTAAGAAACACCTCGAGAATTTTGATTTCCAAGGGGTAAGACACGCCTCAAGAACTTTGATGTCCATCCATCCAAGTGGTAAGAAACACCTTGATAACTTTGATTTCCAAGTGGTAAGTAACACCTCGAGAACTTTGATTTCCAAGTGGTAAGACACACCTCGAGAACTTTGCTGTCCAGCCATCCAAGTAGTAATAATCACCTGGAGAACTTTAATGTCCAGTCATCCAAGTGGTAAGACACACCTTGATAACTTTGATGTCCAGCCATACAAGTGGTAAGATACGCCTCGAGAAATTTGATGTCCAGTCATCCAAGTGGTAAGAAACACCTTGATAACTTTGATTTCCAAGTGGTAAGTAACACCTTGAGAACTTTGATTTCCAAGTGGTAAGACACACCTAAAGATTACTTTGATGTCCAGCTATCCAAGTGGTAAGACACACCTTGATAACTTTAATTTCCAAGTGGTAAGTAACACCTTAAGAACTTTGATTTCCAAGTGGTAAGACACACCTTGAGTACTTTGATTTCCAAGTGGTAAGACACACCTTGAGGACTTCAATTTCCAAGTGGTAAGACACACCTTGAGAACTTTGATTTTCAAGTGGCAAGACACGCCTAAAGAACTTTAATGTCCAGCCATCCAAGTGGTAAGACACACCAGGAAAGCTTTGATGTCCAGTCACTTAAAAGGTAAGACACACATGGAGAACTTTGATGTCCAGCCACGCAAGTGGTAAGAAACACCTAGAGAACTTTGATGTCCAGTCATCCAAGTTGTAAGACACACCTAGAGAACTTTGATGTCCAGCCATCCAAGTGGTAAGACACACCTAGAGAACTTTGATGTCCAGCCATCTAAGTGGTAAGACACACCTGGAGAACTTTGATGTCCAGCCATCCAAATGGTAAGACACACCTGGAGAACTTTGATGTCCAGCCATCCAAGTGGTAAGACACACCTGGATAACTTTGATGTCCAGCCATCCAAGTGGTAAGACACACCTGGAGAACTTTGATGTCCAGCCATTCAAGTGGTAAGACACACCTGGAGAACTTTTATGTCCAGCCATCCAAGTGGTAAGACACACCTGGAGAACTTTGATGTCCTGCCATTCAAGTGGTAAGACACATCTAGAGAACTTTGATGTCCAGCCATCATAGTGGTAAGACACACCTAGAGAACTGTGATGTCCAGCCATCCAAGTGGTAGGCAGTTTTTGTAGTTTATTCAATTTAGCCATGATATGGAAAAATTGGGTTTTATGCACATAAAAGCTAAACAAACACATCTAAATCTGACAAGCAACAGCGGTGTCAGCACAAAAGTACCTTTTGTCAAAATCCAATTTAGTGATCAATGCTTTCATATGATGTAACTGATTTAAGAATTATGTTTTAAAGGGTATCTTTCATTTGAGGTTAAGGGAGGAAAACTGCCTCACTTAAAAGAAATTGTTTTAGGGGATGTAGCCTTTATTAAGCTACAGCTATAGAATAAAAAAAATTGTCTTGTTGTGGCTGTGATTTAAGTATATGTTCTAGGTATGTGTTCTAAGTATTTGTTCCAATTATTTACACTACATACGTGTTCTATGTATGTACATCAGATATTTCTTCTAGTGGTACTTGTTCTAGGTATGTGTTTTAGTTATATGGTCTATGAATGTGTTCTAGGTTTGGGTCCTAGGTATTTATTTTAATTATGTGTTCTATACGTGTGTTTTCGCTCTGTAGTCTAGGTATGTTTTATAGGAATGTTTTCTAGGTATGTTTTATAGGAATGTGTTCTAGGTATGTTTTATAGGAATGTGTTCTAGGTATATGTTCTTATTATGTGTTCTTGTTATGTATTCTAGGTATATGTTCTAGTTATGTGTTCTTGGTTTGGGTTCTATACATGTGCTCTAGATATGTGTTATATATGTATGTGTTCTAGCTATGTGATCTTGGTATCAGTTCTAGGTATGTTTTCTAGGAATGTGTTCTCAGTATATGTTATAGGCTTGCTTTTAAGGTATGTGTTCTATGTTCTGGTCCATGGTATGTGTTCTATACGTGTGTTCTATATATGAGTTCTAGCTTTCTGTTTTAGATATGTGCTCTTTGAATGTGCTCTAAATTTATTTCTAGGAATATATTTAAGGCATGTGTTCTTGGTGTGTGTTGTATGTATGTGTTCTATTGATATGATCTAGGTATGTGTTGTTGGTATGTTTTCTAAGTTTATGTTCTTGGTTTGTGTTCTAGGAATGTGTTCTATTTATTTGTTATAATTATATGATCTAGATATATGTTTAGGTCTGTGTTCTTGGTATTTGTTCTAGGCATATGTTCAATGTATGTGTAATAGGTGTGTGTTATATGTGTTTGTTCTAGGTATGTGTTCTTGGTATTTGTTATAGCTATGTGTTCTATGAATGTGGTCTAGGTTTGGGTTTTAGGTGTATATTCCAGTTACATGCTCTAGATAGCTTTTCAAGATATGTGTTGTAGCTATGAGTTCTAACTATGTGTTTGTGGTATGTGATCTGAGAATGTTTTTTGTCCCCTACCGGTTTCACCGGAGGGGACTTATGGTTTGCGCTCTGTCCGTCTGTCAGTCTGTCAGCCAGTCACACTTTTCTGGATCCTGCGATAACTTTTAAAGTTCTTAATATCTTTTCATGAAACTTGAAACATGGATAGATGGCAATATGGACCTTATGCACGTCATTTCATTTTGTTCCTACATCAAAAATTCTGGTTGCTATGGAAACAAATAGACTAGAAATACTGCTGAAAATGGTGGTTTTCTGGATCCTGCAATAACTTTAAAAATTCTCAATATTTTTTCATGAAACTTAAAAAATGGATAGATGGCAATATGGACATTTTGCACGTCATTTCATTTTGTTCCTATTCCAATGGCAACAAAGATGTAAAAAAAATCTGACAATGGTGGAATTTCTGACAATGGTGGAGCCGGTAGGGGACAATATTGCTTGGCAACAGTCTTGTTATAAATGTGTTCTACATATGTGATCTTGGTCTTTGTACTAGGTATGTGTTCTATGTAAGTTTTCAAGGAATGTGTTCTATGTATGTGTACAAGTTATGTGTTCTAGGCATATGTTCAATATATGTGTAGTAGGTATGTGTTCAAGGTATTTGTTTAAGATATATGTTTTAGACATGTGTTCTATGATTGTGTTCTTGATGTGTGTTCTAGGTATGTTTTATAAGAGTGCGATCTATTTATATGATCTAGGTATGTGTTCTAGAAATGTGATCTAGGTATTTGTTCAAGGCATGTGTTTTATGTATTTCTTCAACTTTCAAGGTATGTTTTCTAGACATGTATTTTAGGTATTTGTTAAAGGTTTTCCGGTTTTTAGTATGTGTTCTATGTATTTCTTCAAGGCATGTGTTCTAGGTATTTGTTCAATGTATGTTTTCTAGGCATGTGCTCTAGGTATTTGTTCAAGGTATTTGTTCAATGTATGTTTTCTAGGCATGTGCTCTAGGTATTTATTTAAGGTATTTGTTCAAGGCATGTGTTCTAGGTATTTGTTCAAGGTATGTTTTCTAGGCATGCATTCTAGGTATTTGTTCAAGGTATGTATTTTAGGTATTTGTTCATGATATTTGTTCTAAGCATGTATTCTAGTAATTTGTTCAAAGTATGTGTTCTCGGTATTCGTTCAAGGTATCTGTTCAAAGAATGTGTTCTTTGTATGCGTTCTAGGCATGAATTCTAGGTAATTGTTCAAGGTATGTGTTCTAGGCATTTGTTCTAGGTATGTGTTCTAAGCCTGTGTTCTAGATATTTGTTCAAGGTATCTGTTTTAAGAATGTGTTCTAGGCATGTTGCCTGGGTATGAGCCTCTCTGTGATTAAACCGGGTTTAATGATTGTGCATTATTGTTGTCCCAGATTAGACTGGGTATTCCACCCAGGCTTATCAGGTTTGACACTTTCTGCCTTAATGGATTTTGTTTTGAAGAGACTACGGACTGCACAGGCTAATTTGGGACAACACTTAACACACATTCATTAAACCCCATTTTCACAGAGCCCATGCTCATATGTGTTCTAGGTATGAGGAGCTGCTGCATCAGACTGTGGCCCTCATCTCTTCGTTTGATCAGCCCCAACTCCAAGAGGCCCTTACTAAGCTGCAGACGTACGCCCACATGGACAACAAGACTGTGCCCTTTGCCAAGGTCAGTGTACCCACATGGACAACAAGACTGTGCCATTTGCTGAGGTCAGTATGCCCACATGGACAACAAGACTGTGCCCTTTGAAAAGGTAAGCATTCCCACATGGGCAACAAGACTGACCAATTTGCAAAGGTCAGTATTGCCACATGGACAACAAGACTGTGCTCTTCAAAAAGGTAAGTATGCCCACATGGACAACAAGACTGTCCATTAACAAGGTAAGTTTTCCTTCATGGAGAACAAGACACTACCCTTTGCCAATGTCAATATGCCCACATAAAAACACAAAAAGACTGTGCCAATTACCAAGGTCAGTATGCTTACCTAGGCAACAAGACTGTGCTTCTAAACAAGATGAATATGCCCACATGGGCAACAAGACTGTGCCCTTTGCCAAGTTAAGTAAGCCCACATGGACAACAAGACTGTGCCCTTCATCAATGTAAGTATGCTCACTTGGACAATAAGACTGTGCCCTTCACCAAGGGCAGTATGCCCACATGGACAACAAGACTGTGCTCTTTGCCAAGGTCAGTATGCCCACATAGACAACAAGACTGTGTCCTTTGCCAATGTTAGTATGCCCACATGGACAACAAGACTGTGACCTTTGCCAAGGTCAGTATGCCTGCATGGACAAGACTGTGCCCTTTGCCAAGGACAGTATGCCCACATGGACAACAAGACTGTGCCCTTCGCCAAGGTCAGTATGCACACATGGACAACAAGACTGTGCCTTTTGCCAAGGTCAGTATGCCAACATGGAAAACAAGACTGTGCCTTTTGCCAAGATCAGTATGCCCACATGGACAACAAGACTGTGACCTTTGCAAAGGTCAGTATGCCCACATGGACAACAAGACTGTGCCCTTTGCCAAGGTCAGTATGCCCACATGGACAACAAGACTGTGCCTTTTGCCAAGGTCAGTATGCCCACATGGACAACAAGACTGTGCCTTTTGCCAAGGGCAGTATGCCCACATGGACAACAAGACTGTGACCTTTGCCAAGGTCAGTATGCCCGCATGGACAAGACTGTGCCCTTTGCCAAGGCCAGTATGCCCACATGGACAACAAGACTGTGCCCTTTGCCAAGGTCAGTATGCCCACATGGACAACTAGACTGTGTCTTTTGCCAATGTCAATATGCCTACATGGACAACAAGACTTTGCCCTTCACCAAGGTCAGTATGCCTATATGGACAACCAGACTTTGCCCTTCACCAAGGTCAGTATGCCTACATGGACAACAAGACTGTGTCCTTCACCAAGGTCAGTATGCCTACATGGGCAACAAGACTGTGCCCTTTGCCAGGGTCAGTATGCCCATATTGACAACAAGACTGTCCAATTTGCAAAGGTCAGTATGCCCACATGGACAACAAGACTTTGCCCTTCGAAAAGGTGAGTATGCCAACTTGGACTACAAGACTGTGCCAATTACAAAGGTAAGTTTTTTTCTCATGGAGATCAAGACTGAATCCTTTGCCAATGTCAGTATGCCCACATGGACAAAAAGACTGTGGCAATTACCAAGGTCAGTATGCCCATATGGACAAAAAGACTGTGCCAATTACCAAGGTCAGTATGCCAACATGGACAACAAGACTATGGCCCTTCGCCAAGGTCAGAAACACTGGTATCTGTTAGGCATTTAAAACCTCTCTCTAAAGAACATTATTAAAACATGCTGAAATGGCATCAGGTTTTTTGAAAGAAAATGACCTTAATTTTACTAAAGAATATTTTTTCTGTGAGAAATACATGTAAGTATGTTGGTGTTCAAAAACGCTTAGCCCTTTGGTATGTATACAGGTACTAAAGAGGCATTACACAATGTATCTCATGTTTAGTGCCATTACCATATTGTAATTATTTGACCATTTTTAAGGCCTTTTTTGTATGCTGGTCAGTAAGTAATAAGTCTGACTGCCAAGTTTAACTGTTTGTGTTTTGCTTTAGGCTTTGAATGTTTTAAATAATACAAAGTAATTTGAGTCAGATTTATGAGGAACGATTATGCTGTTCAGATTAATAAAATTACAACATGGGTGGACAAATTTATAGGCAATTTAGACATTTTTAAAAACTATTTTGTCATCAATATTAAGGCTATTTGAGCTGTGGTACATCAATAATAGTGTTTATTGTCTGTAGCAAACTATATATGCAAGAATTAGGTAATTACTTAAAGTTTTGTATTATTATTGGTTTATGTCAAGTTAATTTGTGGTTCTCATGTTAGGCTTTACACAATGTCAGTTTTTATAATTCTGCCTAGTGACTAAACCACTACAGAGATGAGATCATTGAGTGGAATATTCTCTTAAAATATTCAAATCAAAATATAAATATAACTTAAGGTTCATGGGGGGGATAAAATTCATTAAAACTTCGCTTTGGTTTTTCTTCATTCAATGTGGTACAATATGGTCAAACTATATATCATTTTACAGCTTAAGACGGATAGAATAACATAAACACATTTTTGACATTCAATATTTGTGTGCTTTATTCATATTTTGGTTTAAAACCAATACATTTTTACACTTATTTACAAAATCTCAATCTAAAGTTAGGAAGGATATGCACTACCTTCAGTTTAATAAATACAAAGCTATATACATATACAAGGTCAAGTGAGCAACATTTCACAGAAAATTATTGTCATAAAACAACAAATGAGTTTTTATTAAACTACCTTTTTTGGATAAATTTCCTAAACAAAGTTCTAAAAATAACTAAAACGTTACTACTTTTTAAAAATCCAGGTATGGTGGATAATAAGAGTCACGATTCTATTTCAAAGGCTTAACAATTTTGTTATTTACCTCTCAACCAAATTGCAAATTTTAAACCATCTCAAATTGAAATAGATTGCAGACGACATATAAAATTGTAAAGGAATATAAAGAAATTGGCAAACCGATTGATTTTATATTTCGATGCCTTATACCCATTTTGAAAGCGTGGCCATCGCTGTCCTCCGTAGAAAAACGTGCAAAACAAATCGGTCGAAACCACGTGCAGTGGTGAGAAAACCGGGTATGTGTATACACATACCTGAGAAAACACATATCTTATTTTGACAGTTGGGTGGCAACTAGTAAAACAACTATAAACATTAATCAGCAAGAGATCGCACTAAATAACAGAAATGACCACGTATATATATCATCACTTACCCTATTTCAAATATTTTCCAGCTGAAAATTGTCCCCCACACGTCTTTTTTAGTTTATTTGTATTGTTTTTCTGGAGCCGAAGTGCATCTCACAGAATATCCATACAACTTCCGTTGTTTTCACTTTCGTTATTAAAAACTCCGTTTAAAAGCATTATTTCTGGTTTTAGATTGTTAAAGCGATGTATTATTATATATGATCATTATAATAGTATACCGTGATGAATTGAACGGAGTTACGTATCGATCTTTCTGTCAGTCTGTAAGCGTACTATTTTATGCGCAATAATATAAGTAATGTGATTCGACAACGATTTGTAGTGTTTTTTGCGTTAGCTCTTTGTGGGGTTCTTTCACAACAACTACAGCAATTACTAGCAACGACAAGATACTAAACAACTCACATGGGCATCAACTGGAATGCTCGTCAGGATGCAACAAACGTCCTCGTCGTCTTCGAGGGAACTCGTCGGCTATACTCGTCGGTTGCACGTCACAAAATGGCACTATACATGTACTTCTGGGAATACACCTCCAGGCAAATACGTACTTAAACACACAGTCACCGGCTTACATACACATATACTTCTGGGAATACACTTCCAAGGAAATGCCTGTCATTGACACAATCACAAGCAACTCACAGACTCACATACACAGTCACAGTCTCACTTATATCTTCTGGGAATGGCCTTCCAGGGAAATACGTGTTGAACACACATAAAATACAATATAATACAATATAATACAATATAACCTATACTCAGGCTCACAATTACTCACTCAGGCTCACAATTACTCCAAGCAATACTCAGCTTGGGAAAATACGTCTACTCGCACCAGTCACCCGTGCATAAGAGACCGTACAAACTCGTGCTACCCAGCATGCACTATACCGATTTTTCGCTGGTTCCCAATCACGAGGTATGTGCGCATTTTGTAGACCGGGCACAGGCACAACACTCCTCCCACTTTTGTCCTTTTGGGACGACGCCACACAGCGAAGGAATCGTACCGGCGCTACCGATGAAGTTATAGTGCCCCTTGCGTAAGAACCTTGACCCAACTCCCCTAAGTCAGGTATAGCTTTCGTCCGACCTCTCTTTTGGCGCAACGCCTGCCATAGACCACAACTATACCATTGGCCTGTAATATAATTATTAAAACACTACACAAAAACAAATGTTTAATATACAACGACAGGTCATCCTGTAAATACCCACAATCCAAACAAACCGGCCCGTACCAACAAAAATAGCACACCATCAACTCAAGTGCCCCAACACGCCCCCAAACCCGAGTATATCAATACAAAAATCAACCCAGGTGCCTTACCAAAGCTTTTTGACCCAATATTCTAAAAAACAAGGTCAGGCTACTCCTGTCCCCCCCTTGTCTACACAATAAATGGACAGGAGCACCCACCTTACAATCCATTTTCACAAATTTTAACAAATAAAATAACTTATCAAATAAAATCATAAAATATCATACAAATACATCCCCTCGCAGCCCAAATGAGAAGGCCTACGCCCTCTGCATGTGACTGCATAATATACGATAAAAATCCTCTTGATTATATTAAAATAAAAATCACAAGAAATGGTACTTTCTACTACAAATGCGTTAAAATAATATCTAAGTGACAAAAAGGTTAAAAATATAAGAATAAAAATAATCTTATTTTTGTCCAAATAATACATATAATTGCTTTTAATTTTATATAGAGAACGTACATTTTGCAACATAATCATTGACATTATATGGAGGAAAAGACAACTCAAATAAAACTATTGTACCCACTACATTCCTCCCACTTTTCTCCTCTTGGGCCGCCGCCGTACGGTCGCACCCAAGGCAGAAGAGACAGAGACTCAAATGGGACCATGATCCCCCTCCCGCAGGCACGGGAGTGCCAGCGCATAGCGGGGTACATACAGACCGCTGCATTCTAGCGGTTAGTGACCAATATGTTTCTTGCATAAGAAAATTTCCATCACATTAGTTAATTAAAAAAACATTATTGTCGGCTATCGTCCGACAATTGCTTAATCAAGAAAAAACATTCTTGTTGGCTTTCGTCCAACAAGTACAGTCACTTATGTATTAGAATGTGGAGATCACACTGAGAAATAATGTACTTTACAAAAATAAAAACAAAATAAAAGTGTACATGCACCGGGAAACAACTCCGGCCATTCAAAAAATTAAAGTGACGCTACGAGACAGTTGCCGTCAAGCACGGTCACACACAAATTTAAAAAGACCTGCAAATATTGTTTAAAAGAACAACTCCGGGAAATACCACTTCCGGCCAACAGTATTGAGTGTGACAAGTGTTCGTCAAGCACTGTCACCTATAAAAAACAAACTCATGCGACAAAATTCTACGACATTGCTCGGCATATGGTTGGTAGAAAAGAAATTCATTTATAGAAAATTACGGAAATAAATGACATGATACAGCAATGACGAAGTGATTGAAGTTAGATCGACTCACAAATCTTAACATGGAGGGATAAAAGGTGACGGAGGTGCGAAGACTGGGATATTGCAGGGGAAACCGGGTTCCTATTCACCATCTGCGTAGTTACCACATCCGATGGTGCGGTGTGACAGCGGTCGTCCGACAATGTCCGACAATGTCACACCCGACCATAAGGAAAAAACAACAGACTTCACGGGAAATAATCAAACACATCCGTGACTGTGAAAAGCACTTCTTAGCGCGGTAATACAAAAAGTACAGGAAGTTAAGCGCGGACGGCACAAGATAATTTGGGACGACACTTTATGCCTATTCATTAAACCCCCATTTCGCAGAGCACTGCTCAGATTAATTTCAATTTTATAGTTCCAACAATATTGCAATAAAAGACTGGGCTTAAACTGAGACAATAGGACATATATATATATTCAAAACAATCTAATCAAACTAATCAAAATGTTTAAGAGAACTATTACTTTTATACACCGCGTACTTCATGTAATATTCATAACAACAGCTTTTACTACTACTACTACTACTACTACTACTACTACTACTTCTGCTACTACTACTACTACTACTACTACCACTACTACTACTACTACTACTACTACTACTACTACTGCTACTACTACTACTACTACTACTACTACTACTACTACTACTACTACTACTACTGCTGCTGCTTTTAGTGTTACTACTAGAGATACTCCGCGTACACCGTAATACATTATCAACACCGCGAATAGAATGTGACTGCAACTTTACTGTATTTTTTAAAAATGGGGGTCTTTTGTATTTTGCATTGTTTTCCTAGTTTTACTAACAATTAACCTCGCCATTTACAATTTTAGGCGGTACAGATTTTGGAAGTTAGACGCTCTGGGGGTCGCCAACCCAATTTCCACCGCTGGGACCGCTCCCAGCGGCGAGAACTAGAGGGTCGCCACCCTTTGGAACCACGCCTAACAAGTCTTCGAACACCACCTTCCCAGCTGTCATCTGGGGCAACTCGGCATCCGCATGCGCCGCCCTCACGGCGGTTACACGCGACAACTTCTGTCGCCCGTCTGACAAGGACTGACCTTTCGGTGGCCGGAGTAGTTTCAGCAGCTTTTCGTTGGGCTATTTTGGCCCCCACCTGGTCGGCCCTGTCGGTCGCCATGCTTTTAGCCGCCTCCGCAGACTGAACCGCAACGCGCTGCACGCGAAATTCATCATCGCACACAGGATCTCCATGGTCGCCTTCAGTGCTCTCGCCAATGACCATCCTTGGATCACTGACGACATCTGGCACTGTTGGCAGCACCAAGGGAACTGCATCATGCACGTCCTTGGCATGCTTCATGCAGAACTGGGAAACCGGACCTAGCTGGTTTACATGATCCACTTCCGGTTGGCCCAACTGCTTAGTCGTCGCAGCTACCACAACGGGCTCCTTCTCCTTATGGTTGGGCAAGGACATGGCATGAAAATGTCCCCAGTTGGAACCATATCTGCCGCGATACGATCCCTCAGGGCGGACTTTTGAATTTTGGTTCCGATGCCCACGTAAACCTCCGCCACCCGCACCCGCAGGATACATAACCTGGCGTTGGTCGTTGTACCACCGGTTCCGGACCTTCCCTGGGTAGGGGCACTCCACAGGGTATTCGGCATAGGCTTTTTTATTTCGAAACGGCTTACCCGGTTGTCGGACAAAGGGATCAACGGCCGAACTTTCAAAAGAGTTTGACAATCTCTCCACAGCATCCAGCAACTTCTCGACCACCTGGGTCAATTTGTCGACCGCCGACACACTGACCTCATCCGCAGTGGGTGCTTTCTTCACCTCGTGAACCCACCTTGACTCTTCTTGCTCAGTCTCCTGGGTATACCTCGGAGCCGCGGCGCAAGCCGACTGAACATGGCTATATATCTTCAGCATGTTCATCGCATCTCCCATAGATGTTGGTAACTGCAGACTAACATGCTTGCCGGCCTCCTCGTCAATCAAACCGTGACAAAACTTCGTCACTGCCTGTTCAGCGGCGTATGCATAGGGCAGATCACGAAACGCCGCTGTTGCCAGCTTCAGCGCCCGATCTGACCAATTGTCTAGGGACTCGCCTACTTCCTGATGGGCAACGTGGAAACGGCCCTGCGCGGTGGCGGTAAGCTCCCTGGCGCCAAAACGCTCCTGCAGTCGCTTCATTAGCTCTGCGTAAGGTAAGCAACGCATAGAAATCGACCGCCTTTCCTGTCAAACACCAACCAAGGCAATCGGCGCATTCTGCGTCAGACCAATCTTGCACCCTTGCGTAGCGCTCAAACTTGCTCTGAAAAACAAACCAATTGCTCTGCCCATCATATAGCAGGCTCTTAGGCAATTTTGTCAGAACATCCCGATCTTTCTGTGTCGGGGGAATACTTAGGCCAGGAGGGTTGCTTGGTCCGGGCAAATTATTGAAAACCGGTGCATTGCTGGGTATGGGAATAGTGATGGTAGATGGAATTGGGACAGGTAGACCATTCGGGGCAAGAGGGCCCTTTGAGGCACGATGGGATCCCGTAGGCCCATTGTCCCTACTCTGGGGCAAACCTAACAAAGGGGGCGGGGCGGGGACGCTTGATGCGACATTAAACGGTTTCGGTATCCTTGTCATCATATCGTCCGGCTGTAACAACAGACGCTTTGGGAGCAAAGGCTTTGCAATCTGGGGAAGAAAATCGTCCCATTGAGCTACGTCCGCCTCAAGAGCCGAAATTTGGGCTTCTAGTTGGGCCCTCTCGTGATCCTGACTTACCGACTCCTTCTCGAGCACAGACATATCTATCCACCTTTCGTGTGGGTCAATGGGCCTATTTGCGATTGACCGCCCCATTCCACCTTCCCCAACATGTTCCGCCCCATCCCCATACCCCAGAGCTTCTCTAAATAATGCGGGGTTAGTACTAAAATCCAACTCGGTCATGTCACCAAAGGTCAGCGGCCGCCCTATAATTGCCTCTAAAGTATCTGGTAACAAATTTCCCGTATTTTCCCGTATCAAAACAATGTGCCAGTTGTCTGCCCACCCCCAGAATATTGCATAATCTAGTGGGAGTGTCGTAGTTCACTCGAATTTTTCTGGGGGCTACCGGTAAAAATGGTGGGGTATATCCACTTCCCATATCCATTGTTAATTTAGAACTTTACAAGTAAATATGAAAAAGTTAAATTAATAAACAACCTAAAATAAATGGGCCGAGAAATTCTGAAAAAAACAAACTTTTGTATCTACTGGTAGGCAATTAAAATTTAATTGCCAAACAATAACCAATTAACAAAATCGCTATCACTGTTGTTGCTATCAATAATCAATAAAAACTGAAAGTAAGAAACACGTCGCTTTAACTTGACGTTAAGCACTAATTTCCCGGGACCCAGTTTACATTCGCAATAACACTGCTATAAAAAGAATTGCCAAGGACAAAACTCGTGCGTGTAAACTTCTATTTCCTCGGACTTAAGTTACCGATATATCAGCAATTTACACTGCTATATACAACAGTCAACCAAACACGTTTTTCATGAACTGCTGCGCACAGAATACGCGCCAACTAATCACGGGAAAATTGCCAAATAAAAAAAACACGTGGCCATCCGTTGATTACACAAGCAATTAAACTGTAACAAACAGCATTGGAGAATCACGTTTTTTAAGAAATATTTCACCAACTGATATATGCCAACAATGGAAAAAAACTACGATGCTGTCTGTTTGTTACACACTTCTTAAAATAGACGAACACTGAGTTCAACAAGTTAAAAACAGAAATCACGTTTTATGAAACGAACAGTTTCTATAAACTCTAAATTAAATTTGATCCGTCGATTGAAAATAAATTATGCGATGCCGATTGATTTTGCAACTAGCCTAACCGTTAAACACAATTTTCACTTTTCCCCACGTTGGGCGCCATTGTAGTGTTTTTACGGTTAGCTCTTTGTGGGGTTCTTTCACAACAACTACAGCAATTACTAGCAACGACAAGATACTAAACAACTCACATGGGCATCAACTGGAATGCTCGTCAGGATGCACCAAACGTCCTCGTCGTCTTCGAGGGAATTCGTCGGCTATACTCGTCGGTTGCACGTCACAAAATGGCACTATACATGTACTTCTGGGAATACACCTCCAGGCAAATACGTACTTAAATATACTTCTGGGAATACACTTCCAAGGAAATGCCTGTCATTGACACAATCACAAGCAACTCACAGACTCACATACACAGTCACAGTCTCACTTATATCTTCTGGGAATGGCCTTCCAGGGAAATACGTGTTGAACACACATAAAATACAATATAATACAATATAATACAATATAACCTATACTCAGGCTCACAATTACTCACTCAGGCTCACAATTACTCCAAGCAATACTCAGCTTGGGAAAATACGTCTACTCGCATCAGTCACCCGTGCATAAGAGACCGTACAAACTCGTGCTACCCAGCATGCACTATACCGATTTTTCGCTGGTTCCCAATCATGAGGTATGTGCGCATTTTGTAGACCGGGCACAGGCACAACAGATTGTAAACATTGGTGAAATGCTTCTTACATAGTTATTCTTTTGAGTGTTTATGAGGTCTGATCGTGCAGTTTGCAAACATCAACGGAAAGATTACAATTCAATGCATTTGTCATCGTCAACCGTTTGGAATGTCAATTAGGCGATGAGTGAGTTTTTAGCATGTTTCTTTCTATTTTATTAATTTAAAAATGGCTGCCCCCATCGTGATGAAATGACATGTGTTCGAGTTTTGATATTTCTAGATATGTAAACTTTTTTACTATTTAAGCGTAACTTGCCCTCGTCAATGTCGATATTAATCACTAGTTATATAATTTTCCGCCGAAATACGTGGAATAAACATGATTCAGATTTTTGAAAATAATGTATATTTTATTGTTAAAATCGCTTTGTATTTTGATTGATTTTGTGAATGTTATGATACGTTGATGTACAAAATTTGGTAGCAGTTTGAAGGAAAAACATCCTTTAAAGCATATATGTATACATTTTCAATGTGGCACTCTTCCTTTAGTCAAATTTGAGTTCAATGCTAGGGGTCCCACATTTTTCAAATTGAAGCCTCTACATGAACCTTAACATATATAAGAATATTTAAGATATTGCAATTCAAACTATGTTTCACGTCTACAAATAGTGTCGTGCTATCAGTCAAACAAGCACATTTGGTATATGTATATTTAAATGCTCAACCTTTGGTATGTTTGCAGAGCAAGCTGTGTCTGTTGATGATGTCACTTCCTGCCTATGATATCTGCCAGATTCACATGCAGAGGGCTCTAAAGGTTTATGATTATTTTATGTACACATCAGTACTACAAAAGATACTAAATTTGAATGTGCACCCCATTCAAAACAAATATGTGTTCTACGTACGGTATTGTTGCACCCCATTCAAAACAAATATGTGTTCTACGGTATCATTTTGTCACACATAAGATAAAATCAAGGAACATCTGAAGCGAAATATGTGAAAATCTTTTAAAATTTAATGTTTTTGTTTCTAATTATTCAGAAAATGTCATCAGACTTGTCTAGCTATGCACCTGACCCTGTTAAGCAGCATTTTGTACCTTTTCAGAAAACACAAATATTTGAGGATGTCAATAGTCCTGCAGGACGAGTGCATGAGTTTGAAGGACAAGTGAAAATTGTAAGACACTTTTCATGCAAACACATGCACTCTTCCTTCAAATATGTGTGAAATAAAAAATGTGGCTGATAATTGACTTTTAAAGTTTTCTATAAAGTTATCTGCAGAAATGTTGTTTACTCAGATAAATCATGCCAGCTGATCACAAATGTGACAATTCATGTTCATCTTATGAGGAAAAAACCAGTTGATTAAGTTATGCCTTTGTAATCTACATTTAAATCCTTTACCACTTAAATACGTATTTTCACGTATTGGTAGTCCCTAAGAAAGTTTAATTTAATTAAAGACCTTTCTTACTACATTTAGATTCAAGTTTTAAAGGCTTTATTTCCAACTCTTAGATACTGATGAGCAGCAAACAGCATAAAACCTGAACAGACTGCGACTTACTTGCAGGCTTTTCTTGTTTTATGCTGTTGGCACATAACAATTTTTAATTTGCTTGTGAGTTGGAAAGGGTAAAGCAGTGAAATAAGTTAATGCAAAACACACAAAAATGTTGAAAAATATTTTGCTAACTGCATGTTGTGTGCTTTAAAAACCATGAACATGTAACATGATTGAAAATTATCAAACCATAAAACTGACTTAATTATGAAGGCTCTATGATTTAAACTGTGTATATAGAAAGGATTGTCTGAGAATAAACATGTTATCTGCCAGTATGAAGAGTGATTTAAGCAAGGCGGTGGGTGCAGTTCGACAGTTTATTGTCATATTCCATGAGCAAAGATTACACCGAAAAACCCAAAGTCTTGCATATCAAAGCGCAGCTGCTTTATGAAATTTACCATGTCATTTTCTGTTTCATTTGAGTTCTCTTTCATAATCTTTCTGGTCAGAAAATACATGTTTCAATAGAAGACAGGGACATTCACTGGTCCTTTACAGGATATCAGTCGTCAATACAAGCGGACGAGTGGCATTTGTGTCCTTTGCTTTGTTATTCTAACCCTTTCCCGATTCATTTCCCTATTCCTTATTCTATTCAAAGGATGCTCCAGGGCCCTGTCCTATCAAAGAACTCATGACAAACTTAAGTTATGACTCAAAAGTTAGCGCAAACAATTGGTAGTAATTTCTGATCCTTAAATATACGGCATACAATAGATTTGAAAGAAATTTATAGAATTATTGGAATTACCTTATCTTGGTGGCCGGTGCTTGCATATACACATCTATAAAAATGAGGTTAAATATATAAGTTAGATTGTCCTGATTACATTAATGTAGGACTAATGATGAGGTTAAAGAGACTAGTTCACAGATGCAAAAATGACAAATTAAAAAAGTTTAAGATTAAAAAAATAATGTATAGATAATTTTGAAACAAACAAAATAAAACTTAACTCAGAAAAATAATTCAAATATTGTTTAGTTTATGGGTAATCATCAATTAAAATTGAAAACAGAATGTAAAGCTTTTGAATTACTTTTCATTCATAATTTGGAAAAAACGTGTGTTTCCCCCTTTAGCGTGTTTCCCCCTTTAGCATTAAAATTACTATTTTAAGTTCTCAAGCATGTAAACTCAACATGTTGACCCAGTGGGCGCTTGTATAAATTTGCTCACACATTTCTTGGGTTGTAATCTAGAGCAAACTTATGCAAACGATTGACTTACAACTTTAAATATTGTTTACTATAAATAGTTAATATATTTGTTTGTTGTTTTATTTGTTGCCATTGTATTATAGAGGGACACTGGTAAGATTTTATAAAAGTTTGACCTGGTTACCTTATGTCTGGACACATTGACCCAGATTTGACTTTGACATAAATATTGTCATGGTAAATATTCTGACCAAGTTATATCCAAATTGAATCATTAACCCTTTGCATGCTAGGAAATTTGTTGTCTGCTAAAATGTCTTCTGCTGAGTTTCTAAAATTAGCATTTTCTTCGATTTTTTTCAAAGAATACTATCAGAATAGCAAACAGTTTGGATCATGATAAGACGCCACATTTTGTGGCGTCTCATCTGGATCCAAACTGTTTGCAAAGGTCTTCAAAATTCGGTTCCAGCACTTAAAGGGTTAATATGATCTTAGAATTAATAACATTAGGTTTTTCTTAGAATTGACCTTGCTTTTTATGCACATGACCCAGATTCAAATATGCCAAAGTATTACCAAGATAAACATTCTGAGCAAGATTAATTAAGATTGGGTCACATTAATATCCTCTAGAGTGGTAGCACGATTAGAAGTGATGCAGACTAAAAAGAGAAAATCTGTGAACAGTTTCCATAGAAACCATGCTACTACTTGCCAGGGGCGTGTTTCAGATGGTGTTCGAGGAGATACTACTGGGCCAGGAGGTGCAGTTTGACGAGTGGCTGGCACTCAGGAAGATCCCATACATGGTGACCGGTAGCGACCAGCCACTGGAGCCCTCATCTGGATTGGCACACCCTTCCAAGGAACCCTAGCTTAGCTGCGGGGGATGGGGGTCAGGGGAGCAGTTTTAGGGTGTTTTAAACTGGAAAAGACCAACTCAGTGCAAGTGGAATATTAAACATGAAAACAAATATTGATTGTTTGTTGGTATTTTATGCATTTTTTGAGTGCAATACATTTTTCTTAAAAAGAAAAGTGTGTTTCAGTCATTGTTTTATCGTAGTCAATAATGATGAACCTGTTCCCTTATTGTTTGTTTCTATTCTTCTGAAAATCTTGCAATAATAAAACAGTGTGTAGTAAAGTCAGTTGCAAAGGCAGTTTTTTTTCAGTAAAATTTCACGTTGACCTAATTGTACACAAGAGAGAAATACTAAACATATTAAAGTGCAACTACCTTTAACTTTTGCACGAGTTAATCAACAGAATCTGTTTATTCCATGGTAAACATATAACTGAATATCAGCTATTGAAAAGCCATCACCATGTCCGAATCAAAAGCAATCAAAGTTTGAAATTAACATATATGAGCCGTATTCTGTGATAAACGAGTTTAATGAATGTGCCTAAAGTTTCTTCCCTGATTAGCCTGTGTAGTCTTCACAGGCTAATCAGGGAGGACACTTTCCACCTAAACTTGATATTTGTTAAGAAGAGACTTTCTTGAAACGAAAAATATCAAAAAAAGCGGAAAGTGTCATCCCTGATTAGCCTGTGCAAACTGCACAGGCTAATCTGGGACAACACGTTACGGACACGCATTAAACCCTCTTTTCACAGAGCACGAGTTATATACATATACTCTTGATTTTTTTGTCATTCTTTTTTGGCTCACCTTAGCACAATGTGTTTATGGTGGGCTTTTGTGATCAGAAGATATGTACCAATGATATCTTTGACGAGTTCTAAAATGGTTCCGTTTGGTTGAAAAACATGGCTTCCAGGGGGCCGGGCATTTGTATGCTCCCCCAAAATTTATTTTGGCGGAGCATATAGTCGCCGCTTCGTCTGTCCGTGTGTGCGTCTGTCTGTCTGTCCGTCCGTGCACAATTTTTGTCTGGGCTATTTCTCAGCAACTAATGACCGGAATTCAATTAAACTTTATGGGAAACTTCACTACCAAGAGGAGATGTGCATGTTATCAGTGGGTTCTGGTCGGAGGATTTTTCACAGAGTTATGGCCCTTTGAAATTTTCTATAAAAAAAAATCTTGTCCCCCCAACTACTGTGCCCTCAAGACGTTTCCTTTTATCTGAATATATATAGTGTGATTTTGTGACAAAACAAACTTTGGGGAGCATCACCCGTCTCCGACGGTTTCTTGTTCCTTGTATGGCTATAGTAAAACATTGTTAACACTTTTGATGCCACAATTATTCTCTGATTTTCATGATCAGAAGATTTGTCCCAATGATATCTTGGATTAGTTCGAAAATGAATCTGGTTGGTTGAAAAACATGGCCGACAGGGGCGGGACATTTTTGCTTATATGGCTATAGTAAAAACTTGTTAACACTGTAAAAGTCACATTCATAATCCAATCTTCATGACCATTGGTCAGAAGATTTGTCCCAAATATATCTTTGATGTGTTTGAAAATGGTTCTGGTTGGTGAAAAACATGGCCGCCAGGAGGCGTGGCATTTTTCCGTATATGTCTGTAGTAAAACCTTGTGAACACTCTAGAGTACACATTTATTGTCTGATCATCATACAAATTGATCGGAACATTTGTCCAAATCATATCTTGGACGAGTTCGAAAATGGTTCTATTTGCTTGAAAAAACATGGCCGCCAGGGATGGGACATCTTTTCTTATATATATATATATATATATATATATATATATATATATATATATATATATATATATATATATATATATATATATATATATATATATATATATATATAGTAAAACCTTGTTATCATTCACTCTAGAGACCACATTTATTGTCCGATCTTCATGAAACTTGGTGAGATGATTTGTCCCAATGATCTATTTTACTAGTTTATTGTTTGATGTTTTGTTGTATATAAAACAGTTAACCATTGAAATAAATTTTATTGATAATCAAAAAATTATATTGTTTTTTTCTATGGTAAATGTGTTCAGAATGGTTACCAAGTTAACAGTTGATAAAAATATAAGTATAAATAATAACTGTCGCCAGCACCCATCCATTTCAAATGTACATTCACTTTGCAGAGAAATATATAAATAAAAAACACTGTTTTTACTATTTTACATAGAAAAATTATATTGGGAATACCTTTAACAATCGTTGCTGGAAAATGTATGCTGATGTTTTCCCTTCTGATCATGTTGGTGTATTGGCGGGTTGTATGCTGATGTTTTCCCTTCTGATCATGTTGGTGTATTGGCGGGTTGTATGCTGGTGTTTTCCCTTGTGATCATGTTGGTGTATTGGCGGGTTTGTTTTCCCTTCTGATCATGTTGGTGTATTGGCGGGTTTGTTTTCCCTTCTGATCATGTTGGTGTATTGGCGGGTTTGTTTTCCTTTCTGATCATGTTGGTGTATTGGCGGGTTTGTTTTCCTTTCTGATCATGTTGGTGTATTGGCGGGTTTGTTTTCCTTTCTGATCATGTTGGTGTTTTGGCGGGTTTTAGGAGCAAATGTATGCTGATGTTTCCCCTTCTGATCATGTTGGTGTATTGGCGGGTTTTAGGAGCAAACTTACGCACAGTCCTGTCACGGCAATCGCCTATCCATGTCCACTCTCGACAGAACGAGAAATATATCGCTACAGTATGTTGACTATAACACGCCAACAATTATGATGATAGCGCGACAGTACGATGTCGTAGTAACGATGCTAACAGCGTGATAACGATTATGAAACATGATTTCGTGATATCACCATTATAGTGTAGTGTCGCAAAATCGTCACCGCGTCGTGTTATTTTCATCGTAATGTCGCGTAATTGCCATCATTACTGTCGTGTTATCATCATCGATGAATCGCCTTCCATGCACATTTTTCGCACCATGGGGGTATGTTTACACTAAATGAATTAACAGGGACGAGTTTAATGTAATAAATGTGAACTTTATAGAACGCATGTGGATAATTTTACGTGCGCACCCGAATTTCATTAAAAGCGCACGTGAACTTTTTACTTGCACTTGCGCATTGCAGCGTCTGAAGTGCGTACAGAACTTAAGCGCATAACGTACACATTTGTTTGCGTTTGCGATTGAGTTTCCTTATGTTACTCAAATATTTCAACAATGCAGTCACTCGGGTCCCGTTTCTTTGTGACAAAGTTCTAGCCGGTTCTTAACATGTTTAAAGCGAGCGTACTGTGGGAATGTTATATAATCTCGTTTTAGCAGATTATCTCCCTTTTAATCTGGTGTCGCTTTTAAACGTGTTTGAACTTGCACTTAAACTGATCAATATGAAAACTGATCAATATGTAAACCTTTGTTAAATTGAAGAGCTACTATCACGGTCTTAAGTATTGGAAACTTGTCGATCTGTTTGTTTACGTTTGTCCCTATAGGCGAGTCATTGAAACATTTTTCATTTAACAGGATTTACGAACTATTGTTTGTGAAATACTAGAATTAACACATTATAACTGGAAAGATAGAGATAAGCTGATGAACCATCTTACACTATTTATCGTTTGCGATATTATATCGAATTGATTTGAGTTAATATTTAATGAGATAACCGACTAGACTTCGTTTGTACGTGAATTTTATATTGGACACAGAACACACGTTTAACGTTTGTGTTGTATGTATAACACTTCGGATAACAACATGGTAAGTAATGTAATGATTTGGTTTAGATTTTTGCAATCTTAACACGTATTTGAACTGTGCACTGTTATGGTAACAGTGGATATAACACTTCAGAAAGTGCTCCGTATGCATGTACGAACATTATACTAATTGACTTATTAGTATCGGTTAAAGTGGCGTATCGAAAATAGTCGACAATACAAGGTCGCTGCACTTATTAATAGATCTATATTCTTTATATGAAAGCCGTTGTTTTTTTTACATCTGAGAAGTTTAAAACTGAAGAGCGACGGTGCGTTCGTTCGATTTAATGTGTAAGTTTGATTTCTTCTAGAATATTGTTTACACCAAAAAATATATTTTTCTAAATAAAATCATTCATAAAATTATTTTGATAAGAAAATAGTTCATCGATTTTTTTATCTTCTCTTAATAAAAGACATGTGTTCGAGAAATACCGTCGATATGCCCATTTTTGGTATCTCTTTAACAGAATAAATATTGACAATATAATAGAACAATGGGTTTGTGCACAGGGAAGTAGTTAACAGAAAGTGGTTAATCTTGATTGTTGAATATATAGTTCGGTTCTCAGTCTCAAAGGCTGTTCATACGATCGAGCTAATGTGCCGCGTTCTGATAAAACTGGACTTAATGCATATGCGTAAAGTGTCATCCCAGATTAGCCTGTGCAGTCCGCACAGGCTAATCAGGGACGACACTTTCCGCCTAAACTTGATTTTAAATATTAATTTGTTTAAACGCCTGCATGATTTCCTCTTCATGTGTGTATTGATCACTGATGAAGGTAGTTGTAGCGTGACATCAGTGGGGCCAGTTAACAGGGCAAAAATAATATAAATAAACGCGGTTTTGTTTGGGATTTTTTTTAATGAGGGGGGGGGGGTAGTATGTTGGCAGTCATACATGGGTCTGCTGGTGTATTGATGTTCGGTCTAGCGATTCAAGAGAGATACAGTTTGCAATCCCGCTTTAGCTGTTGATGCAAGCGACTTCTAGAATAAATAATAATTCGTTTAAATAGAAAATCTTAAACGCGCCTGCATGTATGTTTTTACATTGTGTACGTTTAAAAAAAAAACACATTTATTTAATAATTCGTTTGTGCATTTTTAAATATAACGTGATTTTAAGCACGACTTTTCATCTATTTGTCTGCCTATGAGTAATTCTCAGGATGAGGTACACGTTAAACAAGTCAGGGCTCAACATTAACCTAAAAACCAACCTGCCCTGCCGGGCAAGTACATAGAATATCTACTTGCCCTGAACGTAAAGTCACTTGCCCAAAAATGAAATATTACATTAACTGTAAACCTCACGTTTTTGAATATAGATCAAAATGATACACCACAAAACCTTTTTTATTTTTGTACATTTAACAAAATGATTACAGCAATTGAAGTCTAAATTAAATGCTCTTTGTTCTTTTTTGCACTTGCCCAGGCGGACAACTAGATTAGAAAATTACTTGCCCGGACCCAACTTTTACTTGCCAGGGGCAATAGGACAACCGTTAATGTTGAGCCCTGCAAGTCAACATCAGTGGTCGTTATACACATATTCTCTTGAAACTTCACACTTGTGTTCATGGTTATTGTGCGAGGTCTAGTTCCCTAACTCTGACCTGCAATTAAGCAGAATTTATGTCCCGTTTTGGAAATTCCAGGTTGAAGTTTGCGTGCAACATCTACAAATATCTAGAGATACTTTAAATATTTAACTTAAACTACATATTTTTTCCGAATCTTGAATCACAGTAACGCATCAATACTTTAAACTGTCACCGGCATTTTAGAAAAAAGTGACCCCTTGTGTACTTACAAAAGGCAATTTAAGGATTGCGAGCGAAATAACAGTTAAGGTTGACATGGAACTCTTACTTATTTTCTTAACCACTTCAGATAGCCATTTGAAACTGTACAAATGTCTTTGTTTTATCATCATGCGAAGTCACAGACCAATGTCGATTACTTGTAGCAGCATTATGCCATTAATCGTTCTCAGGTTAGTTGGGTCAATGTCATGGTAACTAACCGAAAAAAAATCCACTCAATAACGTGAGCTCTGAAGTTTCTTTGTGATGTGCGTATTTTTGTTTGTTTACGAAGTATATGTGCACTATGCAGACGTTGCTTGCAACCTATAGTAAAATAAAGGGAAAACATTTGTAAAAAGTTGGAAGTCTATTTTTATGGCATGATCGCGTTTCGGTTTCATTCTTGTTATGGATGTGTTGTCAACTTGTATCTGGTTTGACTTGCCTCCATAGTTGCGACTGGAGCCAACCAGAAGTAAAAGTTTAAATAAGTGTTGCTGATGCAAACGAAATAATACTTATAAAAATTGCACATAATGAACGTTTATTTCTTAAATAAAGCTTAACAATAGCATTATTTCATCAATTTGAAAAACTCATTAATATCATAACCCTTGTATAAATGTAAGTAGTCAATTGAATAACAAAATCAGGGATTTTGGGAAATTGTGAATAGTAATACTTGATATACAACTTTGCTTTGCCACGATGACGCAACAAGAAGGCTGTTTCATGGCTGTCTAATGTGAAATGTTGCTCATAAGGATTTCAGTAAGCTTCCCAACTGAAGAACCTGTCGAAGTTCGATGTACGAATGCATAAACCTCTCCTTAAATGTAACTATAAAATTATGTTTTGCAAAATATTGTTAAAAACTGATAAACGCATAGACATGAAACTATCCCTTTGCTTTGCTTTTGCCCTGGTCTCAATGGCATAGCACATAACAATTAAACTACATCCACACAACAATGTTTAAGGAAATTCTTCGGTAAATTATTGAGTTCATATTATAGTAATACTGTTATAAAAAATATCCGACGGCACATGCATGTATCGAATATCGTGCGTCTTGCCACTGGGACGTACCGAGCTCGATCTCCACCAGGGAATGTTTTAACAATAATTTTAAGGATACCGAGTATTGGCTTTTCACGAAAAACGTACTCCATAATTTGTCTTGATAAATAATAATGTCGCCGTGGTGTAGTGGGTATAGTGTCCGCATAGCGACCGGAAAGTCACGGGTTTGATCCCCACCGTGGGAGCGTTCTTTCGATCTTCCCAGAGACACCAAGGACTGGTCCATAGTCCCAGAAAACGGACTCGAGAGCATTTCATTAAGGCTTAGGCTGTTGGTGAAATCGAGCTTAAATAACTAGGTTTAAATTTAACTATAATTTGTCTTCCATGTTTATTACTGTGCAATCTGATGCAAATAAATGAGTTACAAGTCTTATAATTTTTATCCGTTGAATATTCATCTGGTTTAGCAATAGTGAATGAAGATCCTCGTGGATCAAACATCGATTAAAAGTATCATCAGACTTGGCACCATGTTACATGTACACGAAATAACGAGTTGTGTGTGTTTTAAATTGTCCATAGCAAACAAAGCTTTGTCAAATATAATGCTAGTACTTGATATAAGATTAAACACATGTATCTAGGTACTCATTTTGGCAATGTTTCAACGTTTAAAGAATATTCGGAAACCGACCCAATACAGTGATATTATAGATCAGTGTAGCTGTACATACCCATGGTATTTCAAATCGATATTTGGTTAATTGTTGCTATTTGAGTCGCGATCTGGGAAAACTGGGCTTAATGCGTGTGCGTAGAGTGTCGCCACAGATTAGCCCGTGCAGTCATAGAGGATAATCATCGGCGACACTTTCCACTTTTATGTATGGAAGTTTTCGTTCAAATGAAGCCTCTTCTCAGCGAAACTCTAGGTTGGGAGAAGAGTGTCGTCCCTCTAGGTTGGGAGAGGAGTGTCGTCCCTCTAGGTTGGGAGAGGAGTGTCGTCCCTCTAGGTTGGGAGAGGAGTGTCGTCCCTCTAGGTTGGGAGAGGAGTGTCGTCCCTCTAGGTTGGGAGAGGAGTGTCGTCCCTCTAGGTTGGGAGAGGAGTGTCGTCCCTCTAGGTTGGGAGAGGAGTGTCGTCCCTCTAGGTTGGGAGAGGAGTGTCGTCCCTCTAGGTTGGGAGAAGAGTGTCGTCCCTGAAAACCTGTGCGGACTGGACTGCAAATGCTATTCTGGGATGACGTTTTACGCATATGCATTAAAGCCCAGTTTTTCCTCAAAACGAGGCTAGTTTGATGAATGATAAATTACCTTATTAGAGAGGTGGAGTTAACCCATTCATGCATAGCGTCCTGAAAAAAGGACATTGCAAACAGCGTAAACCCAGATGAGACGCCGCATGATGCGGCGTCTCATCTGGGTCTACGCTGTTTGCTTAAAAGAATTTCTGTAAGAATTGTTCTAAATATAGAAATAAATATACTAGACATCCCTAATTTTGAAAGTAACTTGATCCAATTTAGAAGGATGGGAGAGTCCACTAGGCATAAATGGGTTAAACAAACATCTAAATTGTCGAGATCATAACGACATATGATGTACTATGGGTCAATCATTGTAATATTGATAATTGTGCTGGTAACGACTTCTCTGTTTATTCTGCAACACCAGCAAACGTACAAAGGGTACGTATCTAAAATATGTATACATATGAATAAAATATGGACGTATTTAATATTAACTTGTTGCGGTTCACATAATACGGACGCGTGCATTTTCTTCATGTGCGCATCCTGTGGCTCGTCTTTTAAACGTCGCACGACAAATTTATATCACGATTCGAAACAGCATAAATGTTAAGCAGCAACATGGAAATTTGATTAAAATTTTTTAAGATCCAATCATAATTACGTACCTTTAAATGACCTTTATTAATATTTCAGATAGGTCAAGTAATTACTTTTTTTTCAAAACTGCAAAGTTCATTCGAAACTAAAAAATGTACGGCATTATCAAATCATGTACGACATGATCTTAAATGTACGGCAAAATCTTAGATGTACGACAAGATCATCAATGTATGACAAGATCTTAAATGTACATCAAAATCTTTATGTACGGCAAGATCTTTAATGTACGGCAAGATCTTTTTAAGAACAAGACATGACCCAGAACTCAAAGCCGTTGTTTTTCCTGCCCAGAACGTTAGACAAAACATGCCTTTGTAACGATTTAAATATTTTTAAACGGTTTTCCAACTCCAGACCTAGGAACTTAACCAACTACGCTCTTAACTACGCACGTTTAAAACTTTGTCTCAAAACGGGTCAAATTCGAACTATTATAAATTATAAATGGATTTTCTTGATCTCTGAATGGGGACATTTTTTCCATAATGTATTCATACGACCATTTCACTATTAAGTTATTTATATAGGTTATTATTAATATCGTATTATTTATGAGTTCTCCACTCACCATAAGTTCCTTTAACAAATCAAAGTACTGACAGTACTGGTGTGACGATGCTTTTGAAGAGGAATGGATTGATATAAAAGCATCTATTTAAGTTTATCTACATCACCACAATTGTGTATGTGGGTACGAAAATTTTGGGTAGGAAAAAAATGGGTACGAAAATTTTGGGTACAATAATTATGGCAAAAACAAATTAAGTATGTAAAAAGATTTGGTTGCGAAAAAAAAATTGTTAGGAAAAAAATTGGGAACGAAAAAAAATTTGGTCACGAGCAAAAATTTGGATACAAAAAAAATTGGGTACGAAAAATGTAGGGTACGAAAAAAAAATTGGGGGTACGGGGAAGTTGTACCCGTGCGGAAATTCAAATATAATAAGAAATATCTTTAAAAAGGTATTCGACGTGTATTTTCTGTACCACTTATCTTAAAAAACTGACTGTTACAGTAAAACGTTTGTGGGTTATAACATTACGTTTCTGCATATAAATTCAAAACTTGACATGCTCTTTAATTACACCATGCTCTTTAATTTCACATGTATATCATACCAAACTTTATATTTCGTTGTTTCCTTTCTTAGTTAATGATGCTATGTGTACGGACGTGATTTCACAATCCCATGTGCATGAACATATACTTTTTCTCTTTTGATTATTGTTCTTTTTCTCTAATTCAATAAGCTTAGGCATGTTTGTTCGTTAAGTACGGCAATAATTTCATGATGATTCCCGATCGAAAGTGGGTATGAGCACATAGTCGTAAGAGCACTTGAATACGTGAGTTCGCCCATGAACACATGGTAAGGTTAACTAAATCTCCGCGATATGACCTAATATGTGTTTAAAACACCAAACAATATTCAACAAACGAATGAATTGTCAAACATAGTATGTGCACTGATGTGGCTCTGTAATTTATGTTTGAAAAGTTTATTAAATATGCAAAATGAAAAAGCATGCAGAAGAGCGAGTATCACAGATATGATAGACTATTATGCTGTTTTTATTTTATGCTTTCCGGTGGTTTATAGAGAAATATCAGTGAATTAAAACTGATAATTTCACTGTTTCAAACAATGAAAATTATCAGTGAAAAGTATCGATAATTTTCACTGTTTATGTTAAATCACGTCATTTTTTTCGACGAAATGACGTCATTTTCCCAGCGAAATTCTTTAGTTAAACTCTTTAACAATGTACATAAACTGTGAAAAAAAGCATCAAATAAAAAGAAAATTTGTTGGGTTCGGTGGATTATCGATTTTAATTCACTCGTGATCATATAAAAATGGCAGGTTCGAAATAATTCGTTTTCTTTACACTCATGATCGCGTTGAAAGTTAATTATACACGTTTTAATTCGCAATTTATTTACTGAATCACGACAAATGCCAAACACAATACAGAATATACATAGTTGTTTCATTGATCTATAAACATATAATGGATTGAATATAACTGATTTAAAATTAACGTTTTCAACCTATTATTAAATATTTTCCCAGAATAAGCTGTCCAATTTATAGCAGAGCTTCCTATACCTATCAATGATAATCAGCGAGGTATGCCGATTAGAAAAATCGAGCTATCTCAATCGGACTGGCTCGGTCTTTTACTTAGGTTGCCATTGTGAAGAATTTTTTCATGATATGATAACTTAGACGATGCAGCATCGTCAAAAAGGACTGAAAGTTGTACGTTTCCTTCTAATTGCAGGCCGGTATGCAGCCTTCCGAAGATGAACAGAGTACGTATGCGTGCCATATTTAATGTAAAACAAGTGTTTACAAAAACACTAAACGCTGATGGCAAAAATATAATTGGGTGGCGTTCTGAGAAAACTGTGCATAATGCAGTCTGCACAGACTTATCAGGGACGACAATTTCCGCTTTTATGACAATTTTCGTTTAAAGAAGTCTCTTCTTAGCAAAAATCCAATTTAGGCGGAAAGTGTCTTCCCTGATAAGCCTGTGCGGACTGTACAGGTTAATCTGTTAAGACGCCTTACGCACATGCATTATGCCCAGTTTTCTCAGAACGCGGCTTAATACACTTTCAAAGTGCACATGGTTGTTTCACTCATATGATTTTTACTTTTTCTTAACCTTGATTGCATTTAATTTTTGAAAATTTGAAAATTTAAAAATTAAGGTTACCGTAAAGGATCCCTTGAGTGTGAATGAAAAAAGAGATTATTCCTTTCTTAACTTGTTGCGCAAGTGAATGGAATGTTTGTGAATAGACCCCCTTACCAGCGATGATATTATGCAATATCACACTAAAACAAAAGCACGCACTCTCAACACTTTAGGGGCGGTTTAGTGCAATACATTTAAATAAAACTCTCTGTCAGTATTATTTGTGCCATAATTATGTTTTAAATCAATTATCAAAAAGGCATAAAACAATAATTTTAGAGTTTACTCACGCGAGACTCAGGTAATGGCCGTGTTTTTTCTACAGTTTTGGAGGAGGCGTTTAACCTCTTTGACAAGGACAACAACGGGAAGATCAGTATCAGCGAGTTCGGCATGGTGCTGCGGGCGGTGGGCTTCAACCCTTCTGACAAAGAGGTGGAACAGTTTGTCCTGCAGCTCGACAAGGATGGTAAGTGGGAACGGGAAAACAGGGTGAACAGTAAGGCGTGGGAAAATAGGGTGTACATAAGGAATGGGGTTATAGGGTGAACAGAAGGGGTGGGAAAACAGGAGTGGAAAACATGATGTACAGTATGGAGTGGAAACACAGGGCGTACATTAGGGTGTGGGAAAAACAGATTGTATAGTAGGGAACGAAAGTGGGGCAAGGAAACTAGGGAAGAAGCGAGGAAAGATGGATGTCACCAGGGCATTTAGATAATACTGTAAGCGTATGATGGATGGGGCAAGCAAACAGGTAATAGGGCACTGTAAAGGGAGACAATGCCAAGAAATCGGGTATGGGACGTCGGCATTGGGGACAGTGCAAATAAATAGGGTAGTGTTCAATGGAAAGCCAGACAAAACTTAAACTGGCGTATGAGGAAATGTAATGGGAACGATTCTAAGAAATGTCGTATGGGACAATGGAATGGGGAGGATGGTAACAATGGCGTATGGGGCAATGGAATGGGGACGATTCTTAACGAACGAGACCCTGTGATTGTAATATTGACTTTCCTTGCGCTTTTGTACGGAATCCGGATAGTGCCATCTATAATCTCGCCATTCATTCATCAAGGGCGACACACGGAGCTATAAATGAATTGTTTTTGCGACATATGATATTTTGCGCGATACACGAAGCGACGCGCGAGAATGAACTACAAAATATCCTGTATCGCTTCGTGTGTCGTTTGTCACCCTTGATGAAAGAATGGCGAGATTATAGATGGAACTCTCCGGATTCCGTACTTTTGGTTTGGATCTATCTTCCATTTAGCGGGGTAAAAATAGCATGTCCGCTCGAATATTATTTAAAGATTCCTCTTACATATCGTAGAAGTATTTATTGCGCATGTATTCCTCCATGCTCGACCCGCCCTGTCCATTTTAATCATATGGAAGAATCCCCTTATATACTAGTAGTAATTATATTTATAGAAGACAATCGGTTTGTACTAAATTACCCATGAGGTTCCCTACTTTTCCTTGCCCCAGGGTCTGGTCAGCTGGAGTTCAAGGAGTTCCGGATGTTCTACAGCGACTACAAGAAGAAGCACAAGAACAACGAACAGGCCATCGCAAACGCCTTTAAAGCATTCGACAAGAACGGCAACGGTTACATCGAGGCAAAGGAACTCAAAGGTAGTTATATTTAACCCAACGCCTACATCGAGGCAAAGGAACTCAAAGGTAGTTACATTTAACCCAACAACTACATCGAGGCAACAGAACTCAAAGGTAGCTACATTTAACCAACAGCTACATGGAGGTAAAGGAGCTCAAATGTAGTTACATTTAACCCAACGGGTACATCGAGGCAAATGAACTCAAAGGTAGTTACATTTAACCCACATAGAGGCGATGGAACTCAAAGGTAGCTAGACTGAATCAATATACACTGTATTTCCCTTGTTGCTTAAAACTTCAACGGTCAGTTAAAATAACAGCACGATTTATTTTTTTGGCTCACCTGAGCACAACGTGCTCATGGTGAGCTTTTGTAATCGCATTTTGTCCGTCGTGCGTTGTGCGTTGTCCGTTGTGCGTTGTGCGACGTACGTCAACGTTTGCTTTGTTCACTCTCTAGAGGCCACATTTATTGTCCAATCTTCATGAAATTTGGTCAGATGATTGGTCTCAATGATATCTTGGATGAGTTTGAAAATGGTAACGTTTGCTTGAAAAACATGGCTGCCAAGGGGCGGGGCATTTTTCCTTATATGGCTATATATGGCTATAGTAAAATCTTGTTCACTCTCTAGACGCCAAATTTATTGTCCAATCTTCATGAAATTTGGTCAGGAGATTGGTCTTAATGATATCTTGGATGAGTTCGAAAATGGTAACATTTGCTAGAAAAACATGGCTGCCAAGGTGCGGGGCATTTTTCCTTATATAGCTATATATGGCTATAATAAAATCTTGTTAACTGTCTAGAGGCCACATTTATTGTCCGATCTTCATAAAACTTGGTCAGAAGATTCACCCCAATAATATCTTGGACGAATTCCAAAGTGATGCCGGTTGGTTGAAAAACATGGCCGCCAGGGGGCGGGGCATTTTTCCGTATATGGCTATAGTAAAACCTTGTTAACACTTTAGAGGCCAAATTTATTTTCCGAACTTCATGAAATTTGGTCAGAAGATTGGTCTCAATGTTATCTTGGATGAGTTCGAAAATGGTAACGTTTGCTTGAAAAATATGGCTGCCAAGGGTCGGGGCATTTTTCCTTATATGGCTATAAATGGCTATAGTAAATCTTGCTAACTCTCTGAAAGCCACATTTATTGTCCGATCTTCATGAAACTTGGTCAGAAGATTCATCCCAATAATACTAGTATCTTGCAAGAGTTCGAAAATGAGGAATACGGACAAAACCCCTCCCGGATAAAAACCCTCCCGTCATTTTCATAGGGGGCGGACGAAAACCCTCCCATGAATAAACATGGGCGGTCAAACACCCTCCCATGAAAAAAACGGGGGAGGACAAAAACCCTCCCATGAAAAAACGGAGGCGGACAAAACCCCTCTGGTAAAAGAAATTTTACACTTAGTGTTGCATTCATTAATCCGACAAAATTACACATTGTGTGTATTGTGTTTTCAGGGGTGTGAAATTGAAAGAAAATGTGTATCCATTAACTGCAAACATACCGCTTTCTAATGTGCATATATATCCGATAATCCAATATGATAACAACATCAATTAAAACATAAAATGAGGCCATTTATAGACAAGTGAATTTAAATTTAGATTGAATGCAAAACGATACAGTGCAACGTTTAATCGCGTCATACTCTCATTCATGCAAAAAACATGCTTTCCAGGAAGTTTCTAAAAACTTTGCGAAGATGAAAGTAAAATTCTGTTAACAACTAACAATTCGTTAGCATGTAACTAATTTGTCTTATTTTACTTATTTTATTTATCTTTGACTGTCACGTTTTCAATTGCATTTTTGCAGACAATATATAAAGCATACTGTATTTTCAAATATGTCAATGATTCGGTTATTTAGGCCCACTAATCAGCTTATCATAACAATTAACTAGTTAATGTCATACAATAATATATATCAAAATAGCAAACTGTGAATCTGCAACTGCGGACAAAAACCCTCCCGTGAAAGCAATTAAACACCAATAAATATAATTGCTTCACACATTGTTGCATTTATTAATCCGCGAAATATACTCAAAATAGCATACTGTGAATCTGCAACTACTTTGAGTTTGTATTAGTTTAATCACAGAATCAATTAAAAGCAATTAAACGCCGACAAATGTATTTGCTTCACACAATGTTGCATTCATTAATCCGAAAAAATCACTCAATGCTGACAACATTTGCTCAAAATATCATACTGTGAATCTGCAACATATAAAAAGCAATTTGTTTGTGTAAAGGCATACGTCCAAAATGGAAGCGAAGACTCGCGCACAATGGCTTCGTCTACACTAAGAAGAAAACGTCAAAATCGACTATACGCTGGGAATGTTCTCAACGCGCGGCATAGTCTTCTAAGGGCGCTGTAGTCACGGACATAAATATGACGACAATAAACTCAACCACAAGTCACAACTATGAGGGAGATCAGTTTCACGTCGAAGCGATGAAGCTGCGTGAAGACAAACGAAATAAATAATGTCTTGGGAAGCCTGTGTCCGCCTCTGTTATTTTTGCGATGATGAATAAAAAAGAAACACGACTTTGATGTTCTTAATGCACTGGCCGGCGCACAATTTGATATTTTATGTATTTTATATTAACACCCTACTTGTTATTCATACTAAGTAATCATGAATATCGTAGTTCTTATCATACTAAGTAATAATAAAAATCTTTGTTCAAAAATATATAATTAACGTGAAATGGGTGTAAAATAACATTTCAATTCGGAAATATTTTAATTAGTCAATATATAGTGTAATGTTACCTACTGAAGTGAAGTCACTATTACAAAAAATAAATATCTCGGATAACCGACAACAAAATACAAATGTCGGAAATGACATTCGGAAATGACCGATTTCGGATTAAAAATTCATAAATAATCGTTGGTACTTGAATTCGTGGCTCAGATTTCACGGGAGGGTTTTTGTCCGGTCCCGTTTTTTCATGGGAGGGTTTTTGTCCTCCCCGTTTTTTTCATGGGAAGGTTTTTGTCCGTCCCCGTTCATTCATGGGAGGGTTTTCGTCCGACCCCTATAAAACTGACGGGAGGGTTTTTATCCGGGAGGGTTTTGTCCGGCATTCCGAAAATAATGCCGGTTGGTTTGAAAAACATGGCTGCCAGGGAGCGGGGCATTTTTCCTTATATGGCTATAGTAAAACCTTGTTTACACTCTAGAGGCCACATTTATTGTCCAATCTTCATGAAATATGGTCAGAAGATTGGTCTAAATGTTATCTTGGAAGAGTTCGAATATGGTAACGTTTGCTTGAAAAACATGGCTGCCAAGGGGCGGAGCATTTTTCCTTATATGGCTATATATGGCTATAGTAAAATCTTGTTAACTCTCTAGAGGCCACATTTATTGTCCGATCTTCATGAAACTTGGTCAGAAGATTCATCCCAATAATATCTTGGACAAGTTCGAAAATGATGCCGGTTGGTTGAAAAACATGGCCGCCAGGGGGCGGGGCATTTTTCCTTATATGGCTATAGTAAAGCCTTCTTAAAACTATAGAGGCCACAATTATTTCCAATCTTCATGAAATTTGTTCAGAAGATTGGTTTTAATGATATCTTGGATGAGTTAAAAAATGGTAAAGTTTGCTTGAAAAACATGGATGCCAAGGGGCGGGGCATTTTCCTTATGGCTATAGTAAAATCTTGTTAACTCTTTAGAGGCCACATTTATTGTCCGATCTTCATGAAACTTGGTCAGAAGATTCATCCAAATAATATCTTGGATGAGTTCGAAAATGATGCTGGTTGGTTGAAAAACATGGCCACCAGGGGGCGGGGCATTTTTCCTTATATGGCTTTAGTAAAACCTTGTTAACACTCTAGAGGCCACATTTATTTTCCGATCTTCATGAAACTTGGTCAGGAGATTTGTCCCAATAATATCTTGTAATCTCAGGTGAGCGACTTTGGACCTTTCAGGCCCTCTTGTTGTTTCAAGTTATAAATGTGGCTTCTTTGTTAACTCTTAAATATATATGTTCATTAAGTTAACAGACTGTTACTTTAACTGGCTGTTAATGTTTTGAGCAGCCGAAACCTGTGGGTCAAACTCCGACATTCAATTCACTTCCAGATCTGATCGGTATCCCGCACTCATCGCAGCCAAGAACGTTTGGTGACGAATTTGTCAGTTTGTCAGCTACCCGTTAAAATCTATTAGTTCATCCTACAGCAACATTCGATTTTGAAAAGAATATTTACAGGGAGCATACGCCATTGTATAAGCATACACTCACCTTTTGTTTCGCTGTTCCATAAGTTCACAACTTATAAATATCCTGATGGCTGTTAACGGATCATTCTGTGCATTAGGTTTATCCGAATCGATCGCGCTACATTGTCTGCTTTTTAGGTTTAAAATAGTACTCACCATCTAGATTCTTGCAACATTTCGGAGACTTCCAGACCGCGTCTAATTCCTAGCGATTACTTCCTAGGCGGTAACTGTTATGCTCGTAACAAGTAGAATATATGTGCGGAGGTTTGCTTTTTGCTTTCTCAATGTCTGCCATTATATTAAATGGCTGAGCGATGGACTACAATTCCGATAATCACGGGCTCGATCCCCGACCAGACCACATAACTTGTGTGAGGATGAATAATCAAATAATTTCCAGTCCAATCTCGCCATACCAAGAAGGGCAGTTGTCAGTTACTGCCATAAGTATGCGCCTTAGTTGTATTCAACCACACTTACATAAAAGCCATCTGTCTAGGTATATGCGTTTTTAAAAAAATTTTAACAACACTTTGTGTAGATGTTCTGGTTGACGTTTTCTTACGAAACTTAGGTTTTATACTTTTTTGTTGATTACGAGCACAGATGAATGTTTTCTTACGAAATCTTGTGTTCCCTTCCAGCAATCTTACACAACTGCGGCCAGATCATCTCCGATACAGAGATAGACGAGATGATCAGTGTTGCCGACTTTAACGCGGACGGAAAGATAGACTACAAAGGTGGGTCAAAATTAAAGCATTACTAATCTTAAGTTAACTCTTACGACAAGTACTAGCTTAGATTTGAAAGGCAGTCTACGCGATACAAGCATACCATTTGTTAATTTTAACTCTTAAGATTATTTAAGTGTTCCTCGTTCTTAAAAACTCGGCCTTATGCATATGGTAAAAGTGTCGTCCTAAACAAGTCTGTGCAGTCCGCACATGCTTATCAGGGACGAGACTTTCCGCTTTACACCAATTCTAGTATGTAATTTCTTTGCAGAGTTTGCGAAATTTATTTGCAAGCCGGTGAAGTAGAAAGAGAGCTCCATGTGACTTTAGAAGTGCAGAGCACGTAATGGCAGCGTACACATATCTGTGACGTCATCGTCAGCTGTGACGTCATTTCAATTACATGTATTGATGCCTTAATGTACATTGTATATGGTTTGTTTAATACCTCGTTTAAATAAGTGATTTTTTGAAGTTTAGCAAATGTGTTGTATACAGATGAACATTTTTGGCAATATGTGGTATAATATTATATAAATGAACAAGCTTGCAAACATTATGTATGGTTGGTTTTTGTGTCAAGAAAATGCTAAAAAATATTTCGAAATGGTAATGGGACTAACTTTACACGTTTTATCATAAATGCACAGTCAAATTACAATGTCTCTAAAGGTTATGTTGTTTTAAAATACGCACTGTAAAGTTATTATGTACGCGATATCCCCCTGCAACTTTGTAATTGTCACAGACAGAGACTCATTGAGGCTAGATCTTCATTAACGAAACCAAATGGGATTAATTAGTCGTTTGTGTAGGTAGGTCTATGATACAGAGTCTGTCCCATGTAAATATTGTATTTGTATTTTTCTCATTTTTGTTTATACGGATCTGCTTAAGGATTTTAGTCAACGCAGTGATAGAATTATAATGCATTAATTGATAATTGTTAATTTGCAATGTTTGAAAATGATTCACACATGTGTAAAATCCCTATCAATCTTCCTCTATCCCACACCGCTGTTATTATGCTTAACATTGTGCGCCATAGTGCTCGTAAAATTTCGAATATTGAACAAGTACAGTAATATGATATACATGAACATGAACGTAATCATTACATCCAACATGGAGTTGATGGTACTTAAATGTTTACTTGTTGTCATACGAGAACATCTCTTAATGTACTATCGGTAATCCAATGTGACCCTTTTTTGCTAGTACGGTTTGTAAGAATCCATTTTATCAAATAATCCTACCCAATATCTAAATGTATGTTCATTCAAATTTTAGACAATCCTTACTTTTTCTCTATGTGAGTATTGCTAATATCTTCTGCTTCCGTAAAACATGTATATACCGACATGAACATTGCAATACTTATTATCAAAAATCAATTTTTATTTAAGGATACGCTCAAGTAGCTAATGTAGATTCTTTATTTGCTCGTAGATCGTATTGCTTATTTTTATGTTAACACTTTTTACGCATAAATAGGATGTATACAGCCTTTCATGATTTGTCCGAGGGCGCATTATTACCCAATTGATTTTTGCCGAACTATTCATTGACTTTTGCCAGTCCTTGATTGACGATTTACTAAAACAATCGCTCGAAATACGACTGGTCTGTTTTTATCTGCCAGCAGTTTTTTTGCCTTATTACATGCTTTATTTATGAACTTTTTGTCGTTATTCATTATCAAATCAACGGAACTACAGATAGTTGGCCTACCTCGATAGTAAATGGCAGGTTTTATTTAAGGAACTGAATGAGTATTTAGTTAAACAAAATGACTGTGTCTGCATTTAATTATGTCTAATATTTGAATCAGTATGCACATCGAATATAAGAACGAGTCCCATTTGTTTCTTGAGCAATGGATGAAGGAGTTGGTAAAGTTATGGTTATACTTATACAGTTATAGTTACACATTTATACTTATCCAGTTATACTTAAACGTGATTATTTTTTCAGTTATATTTTTCTAGTTACAGTAACACAGTTATTTTAAACGTTTCTACTGTTTTCAGTTATGTTCAAAGTTATAGTTATACTACAACGTTATACTTATACGGTTATACTTACACAATTATACGTTATACAGTTATACTTGAACATGAATATCTGATTGTTTTGAAACTTCAGTCGCGTTACACTTACTGAGAATGCAATTACACTACATGTACCTATTTATTGTTAATCATCAGTGTTATTGACGCATATTCTGATCATTTCGGTGTCATTCAAACTCTTATATAAACAAATCATCTTAGTAATCCAATAGAGCGTGCACTAATGTGCGATGTATGTAAAATATAGATGAACAAGATATTTGGGAGATATGCGGTGGTGCTGAAGAAAGAAGCTTTGGTTGCGGGTCAGGATAAAACTCGGCAGCATAACACGTGCCAAAGTGTACTTTACATTTTGTAAGATTATCATTTTTGTAATTATATTCTTTCTTCTTGTACGTTTTTATATTAGAATGTAAATTAATTAACATAGAATAAGATAATTAAAATACTAAAAAAGAAACGAGTTTGTACTTTATTCTTCACTTGCAATAATATCCCAAGAATACAATATATATTATTGACGTTAATTTGTCTTATCTACATCTGGGTGAACTCCCATTAAATGCGGTGCTAACACTTTAACAGGTTTCAATATGTAACCTACGTGCAGCTATCTACGCGAAGGCCCAGAACTCCCATATTCATATTTTTAAGGGGAATAACCGCGTGTTTACCAAGTTTTAATTTTAATACTGATTGTAAATATTGCTATATTCCAAAGGTCAATAACTCTTACAAAATAATTTAAGCGGAACAATTCGATACCAGGCCCGCCAACTCGTGGTACTGAAATATCTCCAAACGCTTCATCATACTATTCGGTGATGGCCGAGAAAATAGAAAATGTATACAGCAACGTTTACCAAATACACGTATTACATAATTTATCTAAAATTATATGTACATATATATTTTGTTCTATATTTTGAATATATTAACGGAAGACTTAAGTGACGTTTTAATATTAACCCATTTATGCCTAGCGTCTAGAAAAAAAGGCCTTGGCAAACAGCGTAGACCCAGATGAGACGCCGCATGATCAGGGTCTGCGCTGTTTGCTTAAAGGAATTTATGTCAGAAATTTTCTAAATATAGAAATTAATATACTAGACATCCCTAATTTTGGAAATAAATTGATCCAATTTAGAAGGATGGGAGAGTCCACAAGGCATAAATGGGTTAAAAAAACGATCGTAATTGATATGCATGTATAGAATACAGGACATTCACGGTTTCTTTCCCAAATACAAAAGAAGTGCAACACGGTGTATGCAACAACCGCTAATTATTTAAATGCAAATATTAGGCAAAAGACCAAATGTCAGATTATATATGTTAAAGCTACAGTAGACCGCTATGAATGGGTTGGAAACTAGAGCATGCGTTATGGGTTAATAAGCGTTCAATTTCAACCACTTAATACAAGCAATTGTCTTTCTTAAACGGTTGAGCGCGTCACGGTGAAATTTATGTTTTCATTCTCTGTTATATGTCAGTTCATGTAGAAGTCACTGACGTTGGCTTAGTGACGGCTGTCGGTTGTCAGGAAATGGGAATTTCGGAACGCCAGTGTTCACGAACGAAACTGTCCGTTTTCAGTGTTATCTATGGTGTTTGCGTTTGGATGGTATCTATGTAACGACAGAATGCTATAGCTGTGTTGAACACCAAACTAATTATTAAAAATAATAGCTTACCATCACAAATAAAGCTTTCGGTAGGGGAAATATTGCCAAAGCGCGAAAGAGAGATGACACTGGGATCGTAGTGCGGAATGTGTCTTTCAAACAGAAAATCGTTGTGCTGGGCTATCAAAATCCGTTGTAGTTTTACTTAATTGTTTTGCGAATAATCTAACGAATTTATGGCTTAAATTAAACTAAATTCATATTACTGTTCATAATATAAAGCAAACTAAATCCGGCGGGTGTGCCTACCAGAAATGGGCTGCAGCGCTTCCATAATGGCCTCCAACCGAAAACGTAGCCGTAGCAGCTACCAGAGGATCGCTAAGTCCGCAGACTCCCGGAAACGGAAAAGATCCGATCAAGTTGACCTTACTGTAGCTTCAGCGGTCATCGGGGACAAGACTAAGGGCCACCAGGAAGAGGAGAGGAAGCGGAAAAGGGAGCTGTGCGAGCAGGAGTTCGTACAGGAGGCAGTGACCGCCCACAACCATTACAGGTGCGTAGTCACGTGGTAGATGACGGTGGGAACCCATGGTAAACTACAATATTCTGATTTCAAATCATCAATCGAAAATCATGGCGTACTTTAGTGATCGGGGTGGTGGATTATCTACTGAAAGTGTTTTGCTTGAAGGTTTTAAGGAGCCTTTTCACAGATTTTGGCATGTATTGAAGTTTGTTATAAAATGTTTTATATTGATGAATTTAAACATTGGATCTAAAAACCTCCAGTAAAAAATCAAGAATACAATTTTAAAATAGAAGGAAATAATGCAACCTCAACATGGCTCGAACCACTAACCCTGGAATCCTGGCGTAAAAAGTCTCCCATTTAGACCACTCGGCCATCCGTCCTCACACAATGAGTGATGTACATTATACTTTATATAAGCAATCCTCGTAGTTCACGAAATATAACGACGACAACAGAACTCTCCAAATTATTCAATCGTTTCGCGTTGCAACGCTTTATAATTTTCAGGTTTTTAAATCGTCAAAAGATGCATGTAATGGCTATTTTAGAGCATGGTAAATGTTCAGTATAATGTTTCCTCACAAATATCATAACTAAAAAAAAAATTGCGAATCGGAAACAACTTTTTTTTAAATTTGTCAATTTACCAAAACGCGAAAAGGCCCCTTTAAGCGTTTATTCTCAGTGTATACGTAGTCTACAGAATACCGCTAGAACGCGAGAGTACGATGACGAGAATGCGACACTACGATGACGACAGTGCGACAATACGATGGCGAGAATGCGAGACCGCGATGGCGAGAATGCGAGAACGCGATAGTACGATGACGTCAATGCGACAGTGCGATGACGACAGTGCGACAATACGATGGCGACAGTGCGATAGTACGATGGCGACAATGCGAGAATGAGAGAACGCGAGAGTACGATGACGAGAATGCGACAATACGATGACAACAGTACGAGAATACGATGGCGAAAATGCGAGAACGCGATCGCGAGAATGCGAGCGAGATGCGAGAACGCGATGGCAACAATGCGAGAATGTGAGAACGCGAGAGTACGATGACGAGAATGCGACAATACGATGACGACAGTGTGCGAACTACGATGGCAAGAATGCGAGAACGCGATGGCGAGAATGCGATGATACGATGGCGACAGTACGATATGACAATCGCATTGTTGCCATCGTACTATCGCACTGTCGCCATGGTATTGTCGCACTGTCGCAATGTCGGCATCGCACTATCGCGTTCTCGCATTCTCGCCATTGCGTTCTCGCATTCTCGCCATCGTATTGTCGCACTGTCGTCATCGTAGTGTCGCATTCTCATCATCGTACTCTCGCGTTCTCACATTCTCGCCCTCTGAATTTTAATGTGTAACCACGATGGCCCTTAAGGTATTCCGTAGTAGTCTCTCTGTTGGTAGTTTTGGAAGGAAGATCAAAACAAATTATCGGTGTATCTTTATTTTCAATGATGTTCGTGTTTAACGCGTATATTTTCAGTACATGTAATCTGTTTTTCTCCCTTCTTTCAATATATTACGCGTATATGATCGGTTTATCAGTAGTCTCTCTGTTGACAGCGTGTGCTTGTCAGATTAAAACAAGTTCTCGGTATATCCGTTTTCTCTCCGCTGCCAGAGTTGTACGCGTATATTTTCAAATGTCAGTGTTGTCTCTGCTGGAAGTTATTTACGCGTATATTAAATATTTACCAGTTTTTCTCTGCTGACAGATCCTTCTTTGAGGATATAAAGTGCATTCTCAGTTAATCAATGGTCTCTTTGCTGACAGTCTGTTGTAGTTTTTTTAATTTAAACGAGTTCTCAGCATATCTGTAGTCTCTCTGTTGAAAGTGTGTGCTTGTCAGATTAAAACAAGTCCACAGCATACCTGTAGTCTCTCTGCCGACAGCGTGTGTTTGTCAGATTAAAACAAGTTCTCAGTATATCTTTAGTCTCTCTGCTGACAGTGTGTGCTTGTCAGATTAAAACAAGTCCACAGCATACATGTAGTCTCTCTGCCGACAGCGTGTGCTTGTCAGATTAAACCAAGTTTCTCAGTAAATCTGGAGTCTCTCTGCTGAAAGTGTGTGCTTGTCAGATTAATACAAGTCCACAGCATACTGTAGTCTCTCTGCTGCCAGCGTGTATTTGTTAGATAAAACAAGTTCTCAGTATATCTGTAGTCTCTCGCTGACAGTGTGTGCTTGTCAGATTAAAACAAGTTCTCAGTATGTTTGTATCTCTCTGCTGACAGTGTGTGCTTGTCAGATTAAAACAAGTTCTCAGTATGTCTGTAGTCTCTCTGCTGACAGTGTGTGTCAGTCAGATTAAAACAAGTTTCAGTATATTTGTAGTCTCTCTTCTGACAGGTGTTGTCAGATTAAAACAAGTCCTCGTATATCTGTAGTCTCTCGCTGAAAGTGTGTGCTTGTCAGATTAAAAAAGCTGTCATATATCTGTAGACTGCTGACATTGTGTGCTTGTCAGATTAAAACAAGTTGTCAGTATATTTGTAGTCTCTCTGCTAAAGTGTGTGCTTGTCAGTATTAAAACAAGTCCTCAGTATATGTAGTCTCTCTGCTGAAAGTGTGTGCTTGTCAGATTAAAACAAGTCCTCAGTAAATATGTAGTCTCTCTGCTGAAAGTGTGTGCTTGTCAGATTACAACAGTCTCAGTATATGGAGTCTTTCTGCTGAAAGTGTGTGCTTGTCAGATTAAAACAAGTCCTTAGTATATCTGTATATTTGTCTCTCTGGTGAGAGTGTGTGCTTGTCATATTAAAACAAGTCCTCAGTAAGCTGTAGTCTAGCTGCTGACACTGTTTATTGGAATGATTTACGCATATATTATCAGTATATCAAGTAACTAAGTGATTTGGGTAAAAACTAACATTGAAAACAGCCGATTGCTATCACATCTCTTGTAGTGAACATAAAAGTGGAA